>NC_140174.1:67275655-67395655 GCF_963971535.1 Notolepis coatsorum
ACAATGTTGTTTTCCCTCCAGCTTTCATAACTTAACCTAGCCATTTTGAAAATGAAATTTAATACCTGAATATATTGGAATGATGACGATCCAAATAAAATGGCTAGGTTAAGTTATGAAAGCTGGAGGGAAAACAACATTGTATTTGAAGTTACTGCACTTTGCCTGTACATTACCTGTATAATTATTTAAGGAAATCGTGCAGCAGAGTGCAGTATCTGCTTTTTTGGGGTTAATTAAAATAATTACGTCATATTTTTGTATGCCTAAAGATTACTTCATTAATACATGTTAAATCTGGGTACTATCATCTATCTACCTATAACACATTTTGGATGGCAAGTCAAAAAAATTTAAAGCCATTTTTCTCAGTTTCACTGTTTTGAAGTTACTGCGGTCTGCCTTGACAGGGCAGTATAGATATCTATACTCTTTTTATTCTTTATTCTTTATTCCACCGATTTTGCTAACACCACTCGTGCCAGAGCGTTCGCGCCCCATACACGTGAAAGGTATCAAAACGACCGGCCTGCCTATGGCAACAGCGGTATTCGAACTCGTAAAGTTTCACCGCACCGTCTGGCTACGAATCGACTTTAAACGGTAAAATTTCGGCCCCATTGGAAATGCATTGCAATTTAGAGTGCGAGATCTGAAATAATCTTTTTTCCCCTACCTTGGGTGAATTGCGAGTGTGATCTCAATTTTGGACGTAGAAATAAAACAAACGCATCAAAACGATGACACGGCTGTCAGCCCGCTCACAAAAGAAAAATAAATGGAATTGGACATTTATATCTCAACTGACGACCATTTGTTTGAAGGTTCTCCTCCCCATTGACTGCCATGCAATCGCACTCTAGGAATCTCTTTTTTCACACTCTTTTTTACCCTTCTGTTCCGATCGCCGAAGGAGTGCCACAATATCGCACAAATGCCACAATATCGCACACAACCCTTCGCCTACTCGTTGTAGTGCTCCTGTGCGCGTCACAACGCTTCATCTCTTATAGTTTTCTTTTAATCAACGTGACAATGCAGTCATGCATCTGCCTCCATAGAAATGCATTGGATAGAAAATGCAAGTCATAGTGATTGCATCACCCAGTGTTCGAATTATGAGGGGGCCAATGGGGGCTCAGCCCCCATAGCTATAGTCTGAGCCCCCATAGTCAAGACCCCCTGTGGGGGTCTCTCAAAAAATTTATATAATTTTTTTTTTTTTTTTTACGAATTAGTATTATTTATGTTACCTAAATAAATTGTTAATAGATCATATTTTTCTTTTCAGTTTTTATAAGAACCGAGTAATTAATGTTGTGGAATAGGCTGCATTTCACCTCCAAGCCGCTATGCGTCGCCCATGAGCGTCGCCCATAAGTTTAACGCTACTGCAACCTAGTGAAGAAGAAGAAGAAGCAGCAAGCAGTATGCAGGTCCGTGTCCTGCAACTGAAAACATAAACACTAAACAGTACGCCACATGCCAAAAAAAAAGAAAAAAAAAAAAGGCTCAACCCGCCGCAAGGCTGTACAAAGCTGGACAGCTTTGGTTTTATAAAAAGGCCAAAGACTGACGCTGTTAGTGTAGAAGCTAGCAGCGCTATACTGTCACTGAAGTTGACACTGCTAGTGCTAGTACTAGTGTTAGCTCTGCTGCTCCTGTGCGCAGTGCACCTGTTATTGTTACCGCGCCGGTTGCCACTGCCAGACCCGAGTCTCCACCACTAGACCTGGACTGTGCTGCTACTCAACCACCACAATGCTGGGGTCCGAGTCGGTGGAACCTTTGGAAAAATAAATATGGCTGGTTATTTGCCAAGGAGGGATGCATTGGCTGCCTTCCATGTAAAAACGCCAAGATATTGTTAAATAAATCATTTGGAGCCCATTTGGCAGAGCAGTGGATGAATGGGACTGTGACTAGAAGAGCAAGAAGTTGAGGAAGAGAATATAGTCGTCACTACTCGCTTTGGATAAAAGAGGTCAGTGGTTTGAATCCCGGCTCTTCCAGTCTGCATGTCGGTGACGTGCTGCAGTAGTTACTTCTCTTCTTGTTGTTCTAAGAAGATGCTGCTACTATTTTTCATACAGTTCTTGATTACCTGTGCACATTTGTTTATAACATTATTTATTTTGATTTATACAAGTATTTATTTTATGTTCATTTTATTATCAGATGATAATGTTACTTACTGTATCCTGATAAATGCTGCTGTTGTGCCATACAACTATTTATTTTCCATTAGATTATTTTGTTAGTTTTTGATTTATAAGTGCAGAGACAAATAAATGTTAATTCAAGTTCATAAATTGTCAAATTTTTCAAATTAAATTGTTGTATTTTATCAGATGCAAAATGCAAATAAGTAAATATGGCATTATATATCAGAGGTGAGTAAGAAATGTAACAAATATTGATGGTTAAGAATGAGCCTGAATAATGACATCACACAATAGTCTAATGATTAGAATGTTGTGTGATGTCATTATTACTTAGTATTAGACTAATCCTAATGAGATATTCCTCTAAATATGACTTGAAAACAGCCACAATTACAGGAAAAAAAATAGTAAAAAAAAAATTCAGGGGGCCCCCATAGCTCTCAGGTGATAATTCGAACCCTGGCATCACCTGTGTGGCTCGTGGCTCACTCATGATTGGTTCAGCCTAACAGCTGTGTGGCTCGTGGCTGAGCTGCCAATGACCTCATCCACTTTAACCTTTAGACCACGCCCCCTTAGGCCACACCCCCTCAGTGTATCTCTTGAACCGTTTGTCGTAGAGACTTGCGGATTGTGCCATTGGTCGATGTTGACCACCTTTCATTGGTCGATGTTGACCACTCCCCCGATCCTTAGACCACGCCCCCTTAGGCCACACCCCCTCAGTGTATCTCTTGAACCATTTGTCGTAGAGACTTGCGGATTGTGCCATTGTACTCGGTGTAATAGTGTAATAGTGTGTAATAGTGTAATAGTGTAATAGTGTGTAATAGTGTAATAGTGTGTAATAGTGTAATAGTGTAATAGTGTGTAATAGTGTAATAGTGTAATAGTGTGTAATAGTGTAATAGTGTGTAATAGTGTAATAGTGTAATAGTGTGTAATAGTGTGTAATAGTGTAATAGTGTAATAGTGTGTAATAGTGTAATAGTGTACTAGTGTGTAATAGTGTAATAGTGTGTAATAGTGTAATAGTGTGTAATAGTGTAATAGTGTAATAGTGTAATAGTGTGTAATAGTGTAATAGTGTAATAGTGTAATAGTGTGTAATAGTGTAATAGTGTGTAATAGTGTAATAGTGTAATAGTGTAATAGTGTGTACTAGTGTAATAGTGTGTAATAGTGTAATAGTGTGTAATAGTGTAATAGTGTGTAATAGTGTGTAATAGTGTAATAGTGTGTAATAGTGTAATAGTGTAATAGTGTGTAATAGTGTAATAGTGTAATAGTGTGTAATAGTGTAATAGTGTGTAATAGTGTAATAGTGTAATAGTGTGTAATAGTGTAATAGTGTGTAATAGTGTAATAGTGTAATAGTGTGTAATAGTGTAATAGTGTGTAATAGTGTAATAGTGTAATAGTGTAATAGTGTAATTGTTACGGACTGTGTCCTTATGTATATATATATGGGAGTAATGTATGTAATCTGTTGTGTATATAGGCATGTTTTGTTTGTTGTTGTCTTGTCTCCCTCTTGTGTCTTCATATCCCACTCTCAGGTTCCCAGTTGCAGCAGCAGCTGGTCAATCACCCACTCACCCCGGTGCAGCGGCAGCTGAGACTCGTCCCACAATCAACATCCACTCCCTTCATAATACCCTTTGTGTTTTCAGTGTTAGTTAGCTCCCTGGTTCGTTTGGTCTGTGTGTTGGTGGTAACTATGGCTCTAGTGTGTTGGTGCTTTTGTAGGTAGAGCTCTCTGGTTCATTGATGTGGTAAAGTAGAGCTCTTGGTGTCTTTGTACACACTCTTTGTTACACACTCTCTTTTGTGGCTTTTGGTAATAGAGCTGAGGCTCTTAGGGTACATTTGTGTCAGAGCTGGTAAAAGCTTAATTGGAGCTAATTCTGTGTGAGAGCTAATCAAAGCTCTGTGTGAGCTCATTGTGTGTGAGAGCTGGTCAAAGCTCTAGTTATTTGGGCCATTGGTCTATATAGCATTGTATCTTTTTGTGTTGTTGTACATTTCTGTACTAATCCTTTGTATATTTGTTTGTCACCCAGCCTATGGTGATTGTGTTCTTGTTTCTAACCTTTTGTTTTGCACACAGGGACATTGAGGGCAGAAAGATACCCTGGGGTCTACATCTGCATCACGTAGGAGAACTACTGTTAAAGACACCAGCTTAGAGTGAGCACCACCTCCTGTACTTTGGGGCGTCCGCGCCTGTAAAGGGGGGGGGGCTTTTGTTTCATTTTGATATTATTTGGTGCTCACTGGTAGGTCCTCTTTGCTCTCTGTGTTGCTGATCTCATTTGTGTAAAATAAATATTGTTATTTTACAATCTGTCTATGGTGTTTTGTGTCACTGCATCCTCACCTATCCTGTCTGTGGCCTAGTGTTGCGTCTCCCCACGGGGGCACGTAACAGTAATAGTGTGTAATAGTGTGTAATAGTGTAATAGTGTAATAGTGTGTAATAGTGTAATAGTGTGTAATAGTGTGTAATAGTGTAATAGTGTGTAATAGTGTAATAGTGTAATAGTGTGTAATAGTGTAATAGTGTGTAATAGTGTAATAGTGTAATAGTGTGTAATAGTGTAATAGTGTGTAATAGTGTAATAGTGTAATAGTGTAATAGTGTGTAATAGTGTAATAGTGTAATAGTGTAATAGTGTGTAATAGTGTAATAGTGTGTAATAGTGTAATAGTGTGTAATAGTGTAATAGTGTAATAGTGTGTAATAGTGTAATAGTGTGTAATAGTGTAATAGTGTAATAGTGTGTAATAGTGTAATAGTGTGTAATAGTGTAATAGTGTGTAATAGTGTGTAATAGTGTAATAATGTGTAATAGTGTGTAATAGTGTAATAGTGTTGTTGAATGCCCACGCTAGGTCTTAGGTCAGATCGATAACTTCATAACTCATTGGTCTGCTTATCTTGACATCAAACAGCGTCCTGCGAAGTGGTTGACATGCAGAACCAAACGAGTCTACAAAATGTTGTTGTTACCACTGACCGACAAGAGATAGCGAATGCACCGTTCCGACCCCCGTCAGTCATCGACCTTAGGTCGAGTGATTGAAGTTGCGGAATCTTTTATTTTATTTGCACTGGGAAGGACTCTCTTTATTCAGATGAGGTCCATTTCCCTTATCCGTTACACGTATTATCACTATATGGCTTTACTTGAAAATCCCATTATAGGTAGGGATAAAGCCACTTACACATATTATCACTGTATGGCTTTACTTGATAATCCCATGATACAGTACACGTATTATCACTATATGGCTTTACTTGATAATCCCATTATAGCTAGGAATAAAGCCACTTACACATATTATCACTGTATGGCTTTACTTGATAATCCCATGATACAGTACACGTATTATCACTATATGGCATTACTTGATATATATTTCTCTCTTTAGGCCTGAGCTAGGGATAAAGCCACTTATTCTATTTTGCCTTAATGCATAATCATATGTCTCCTTTTACCGCGTGGTTGACATATTTCTCTTTAGGCCTCCGTATGGATAAAGCCCCACTTCTAAAGTTTTTACATCATTAATACTCCGTCTGGCTAAAGCCTTACTCAGGAGGTTTTTTACATCATAAATCATGCACATTACAGGCACATTATTATTATTATTATTATTATTATTATTATTATTATTACTGGTAAAGTTACAATGCAAAAATACATCTCCATGCTTACCCGTCTTTTTAATCAAAACGCAAAGGGTGAAGTTACAAGGCAAAACACATTTCATGCTTACCCGGCCGTCCGGCCGTCTGAGAGTGAAGAAAGGATACAAAGGATATTTATAAAGAGGTATTTTTAATTAGAAAAAGCTAGTTACAAGAAGAGACTGAAGTGGAAAGTGTCCATTTCAGTTAAAATATGCACAGAACAAAACATCTCATCTGGTTCGGCTTGTGCCCCGTGTCTGGCAGCAGGATCTCCATCTCTCTAAAAAGTCTGATCTGGCACGGCTTGTGCCCGCAAGCAACATCTTCCTATCTCTCCAGCTCAGTGTAAAAATCTGCCTGTGATCTCGCCAGTTGGCCCTTATAAAGGGCCCCAGATCTCTTCTGCTTATTGGTCCAAATACAGTGCTGTCACCGTGATGTCATTTCACCAGCCAGTCAATGCACGGCTCGTGGGGACTGGCTCTACTCCCATTTTACTCCACTAGGCCGTAACTCGAAAAGTAATTGTAACGTTTTCGCTGGAACAGACTCCCTTTGTTCTCTGCTGTGGAAAGTCCCCTCCCTCCCCATCTCACTCAGACCCCACAAAGGGTTAACCAGTTTAATGCGTCTGCCGGCCGGAGATGGAGGGAGACAGATGCATCTGTACAGACCAAGCAGTATTGAAGTGAAAGCAACTCACACCTCCAGCATGAGTACATAGTACATAGTACATAGCCCAACAAATACTACAGATATATACAGATACACTTACATGTATAATACAGTACATATATATATAGCATACAGTGTACACATATATATGCACACACTTGTACCTATCCTTGTCTACTCTACGCAGAGTGTGACAACCTGCTGTGGAAAGCACCCTGCTCAGAGATTGCATTCCGAAGGGGCCCCCCCCCCCCCTTCGTTCTCACTCACCCCAACTCAAGGGGATGCAGACGAGGGAGACTGCTGGCTATATTCTATGCAGACCGGACAGGGTTAAACTGTGCCGACTTGCTCTCAGCTCAGGCCTGCTCTTCACTCCGACTGCACATTAACTGTAACATAGTTTTATAAGTGTATAAAGAGTATACAGGTCATATACATAGCTCCAATCATATATAATAAACATAAGAATATTATACAAAGTGTCACTCGTTGACTTGTGGCACTTTAACATGTGTTTACACATAACGTGTTTCTATTCCATTGTCCAGGAAGAATCTACAGACATTCCCCATAATCATATATAAGATCAGGATGTCATACCACCCAGTGTTACTTAGTTGGCTGTGACACTTTACACCCCCTCTGTCATCCTGGTCGGTCATTTTCCATTGTCTTAATAGCGTCTGTACTGGGGGACGAGATGGCGATTGTGGGGTCACGTGGCTGTGACTCTCCACACCCCCTCTGCCATCTCGGTACCTTGTTACCCTGGTAGCCGGCGGGAAGACTTGCATCTGTTGTTCCCTGGCTGGACGGCTCGACAGGATAGGGGTCACGTTGTTGCTTGGTATCCGGCGGGAAGACTTGCATCTGTTGTTCCCGGCCGATGCACCCAGGCTGTTGTCGTCTTGGTCATCTTGGTCATCTTGGTCATCTTGGGGTCACCCCCTCTGACCTCTTGGATCTCTCCCATAGTTTGAGGTAGGTTGATTTGTCACTTCTCGGGCGACCCCCACGGGTCCCCGAGAATTGTAGCAGCAGTCCTCTATTGAAGTGTGGTTGGCCTGGTCGTGTGACCCTGTCCGTAGGCCTCGCAGGACATCACAGATACAGTCCACAGAGGACTCATTTCTTTTCTCTCTTTCAGGTCCATTCAGGGCTCTCGTCGCCCTGTAACCTGGGTCCAGGCCGATGTCTCTCTGTCCGGTCTAGGAGGTCCAGGAGGTCTGGGAGGTCTGGGAGGTCTGGGAGGTCTGGGAGGTCTGGGAGGTCTAGATGAGGACCTTGAGGATGCTCTGGAGCTTGACCTATCCCGGTCTTCCTCCATTTCCGATTTCTGACCTGAGTCAGTATATTCCTTTTTGCCATTCGCTGCGTCGTCCGCTGACTCCTGGGGACAGCCCCCCCCCCCCCGTCTAAGAGTGTGGCGCTGGTTCAGGTTTTGTCCCTTTACCAGCGCACCTTTACCAGCGCACATTGTTCACAGACCTTTCGGACTGTTGTTTCCGTCCACTTCCTTCTTGCACAGGGGGTCTACCCTGTGTTGTGCTTGTCTCGGTCCAGACTGGGTAGTTAGTTACTGTTTATGTCTGGTATTAGCTCCGGCTCGTTAGCCAGCTTGTAGATTC
Source organism: Notolepis coatsorum (assembly GCF_963971535.1). Taxonomy (NCBI): domain Eukaryota; kingdom Metazoa; phylum Chordata; class Actinopteri; order Aulopiformes; family Paralepididae; genus Notolepis; species Notolepis coatsorum. The sequence goes on from NC_140174.1 coordinate 67,283,824, forward strand.
AGGCTATGTAGCCTTTTATAGACTCAGCTCCTGCTGATAACACCAGCCTGTATTATTACGCCGGTTCCACTTCCGTCACAGTAGCAGGACTTATGCAGGACTTATTCTGATTTTAAGTAAACATTCGGTTATTTCTAGTTCAGGTGACCTGGTACCTATTTTTCTACTTAGGTTTCGACTGTAAGTAAACATTACGTAACTTTTTAGTCATGAGTGATCTTTCACTGCAATCACAAAAATATACTTTAAGTGTGATTCTTTCTTTGAGTAGAACCTTCTACGTTTTTGACAGTAAGAAAACATTACGTAACTTTTTAGTCATGAGTGATCTTTCACTGCAATCACAAAAATATACTTTAAGTGTGATTCTTTCTTTGAGTAGAACCTTCTACGTTTTTGACTGTAAGAAAACATTACGTAACTTTTTAGTCATGAGTGATCTTTCACTGCAATCACAAAAATATACTTTAAGTGTGATTCTTTCTTTGAGTAGAACCTTCTACGTTTTTGACTGTAAGAAAACATTACGTAACTTTTTAGTCATGAGTGATCTTTCACTGCAATCACAAAAATATACTTTAAGTGTGATTCTTTCTTTGAGTAGAACCTTCTACGTTTTTGACTGTAAGAAAACATTACGTAACTTTTTAGTCATGAGTGATCTTTCACTGCAAGTGATCTTTTTTTCAAATCTGTAATTGATTCTACTCCAGAGGCACCTGACAGCAGTCATTTCGGTTCATATTCTTTCGGCTTTTGATACCTATTTAAATAGTATAAAGCCCAACTCACTTGAACTCATGTTCTTAGCCCCGGAACCTCCAATCCGTTTTGACAGACCTATAAACCAGTGACTTGGCCGCCCAAGCACCACAGCGTCCTGTGTGCCGAGGCTTCCAAGTCCCCACAAATCTGATAGGCCCGTCGGATACAGAGACCCTGATGCTCGCTCTGTCCCCCCGCGTCAAGGTGCTAAGCTTGATGAGAGTTTGCAGAGTCTCAATTTTTTACCCATAGGCGCTGGTGAGTGTACATCTCATGCAGCTGATATGGCTGGTAGGGTGCTAACCCACCAAATGGTTGCTGTCAGGAAATCCCTTCTGAATGAAATAGATTACAAATTCACTTTACTTTACTCTGGGTTTAGAGCAAGGACGGACATCTTTACATATTATACTTAGAATATATACAAAATGCATGTAGCATTCTATGTCATGTTTCTTCCTAAATGACAATAACACTTTATATTATTCCTCTTGACAGATGAGCTGTATGTCAAGTGCAGTTTGCACTTGCTTGAGTCACTTGTGTCAGGGCCCCAGAAGGTAATTTCTCCCTTTGTTGCCCTCATCTCTGCTTGCTGCTCTGGGGTTAGTTTCTCCCCCATGTTTTCCCCTGGATCTTGACCGGGGGTCCTTGCTTCTCTTTCCATCATTTGGGCCTTTGAAGCCCCTTTGGTGAGCTAGCGTTTCCTTGTGCTAGCTTCTCTTGAGCTATTACTCAATATGTTGAGTAATCAGAACTGTGTTCAGTTTCAGAGGTATTTAGCTCCCCATCCTGTTCAGGCTCAGACTCAGTTTCACCTGAAGGTGTCATCTGTGGCCTCGGGTTCTGATCCTTCATCTGAATGTCACCATCCTCCTCTTCTGGGCCATAGAAAATGGAACAGTGCTCATAATTGATGTTTTTGGCCTTTAGGTACTCGTCTAGAGAGTTGAACGCCTCTATGTCAGTGGAGGGAGATACTCGTTTTGAGGTGGAGCCTTGCGCCTCATAAAGAGGAAAAATGACTACATCGTCTTCTTGGTTCTGTCCATTTCCAATATCCTGTGGCAGAACAGGGTCTCCATTTATGGGTTCAAATGTCAGGTCCGACATAACCACACACATAACCATCCAGTCGTCATCACTCTCCTCATTTTGTGGTGATTCCTCCACCGTCAGTTCCCTGTGGTCTAGATCTATGGATTGTTCACGTTGAGAATCTTCATGATTCAACCCTTGCTCTTTAATTGACGCTTCCGTCTTGACCGCATTCTCAGCCAGCATAAGCAGTGTCTCAGGAGGCAGAGCGGTCGTCTGGAAATCAGAGGGTTTCTGGTCCGATTCCAGCTTGTCCCATGTAGTGTGTCGAAATGTCCCTGAGCAAGACACATAACCTTTAACTGTTCCAGTTTTGCAGGTTGGCACCCTGCATGGCTGTCTCCGCTGTCTGTGGGGTTTAAGCTCTGCCTTAGTCTTGAAGGTCTTCCCACACTGGTCACAGCAGTAAGGTTTTTCTCCTGTGTGTACCACGTGGTGTAGTTTAAGGTGACGCTTCGTCTTGAAGCTCTTTCCACACTGGTCACAGCAGTAAGGTTTCTCGTGTGTGTGCACCAAGTGGTGACCTTTAAGGTGACGCTTCGTCTTGAAGCTCTTTCCACACTGGTCACAGCAGTAAGGTTTCTCTCCTGTGTGTACCACGTGGTGTAGTTTAAGGTGACGCTTCGTCTTGAAGCTCTTTCCACACTGGTCACAGCAGTAAGGTTTCTCTTGTGTGTGCACCAAGTGGTGACCTTTACGCTCTTTCTTTGTCTTGAAGGTCTTCCCACACTGGTCACAGCAGTAAGGTTTCTCTCCTGTGTGTACCAAGTGGTGACTTTTAAGCTCTCTCTTCGTCTTGAAGGTCTTCCCACACTGGTCACAGCAGTAAGGTCTCTCTCCTGTGTGTACCACGTGGTGTAGTTTAAGGTGACGCTTCGTTTTGAAGCTCTTTCCACACTGGTCACAGCAGTAAGGTTTCTCTTGTGTGTGCACCAAGTGGTGACCTTTAAGGTGACGCTTCGTCTTGAAGCTCTTTCCACACTGGTCACAGCAGTAAGGTTTCTCTCCCGTGTGTACCACGTGGTGTAGTTTAAGGTGACGCTTCGTCTTGAAGCTCTTTCCACACTGGTCACAACCGTAAGGTTTATTTTCTGTGCCAATTACTGCCTGCTGTACAGCCGGCAGCTCTGGGTATTGTGATTTGCTTGGTTCTGTGAATTCCTCACTTCCCGCAAACGTTTCAGGGGACTCTGGGTGTTCCTCCCGTTCTCCTAGGTAGTCCAGACCCAGGTCGGGTATAGACACTCCCAATCCCTCATCCGAGGGTAATTCCTCCTCTATGATGTGGGAATGATTGTGAGACATCGTGTTAGCACTGGTTTGTTAGCCGATGGCGAGCTAGTTAGCTTCCGTCTGGCTAGGGCCAGCTCATGGGTGTTAGCACTGGCTTGTTAGCCGATGTCGTGCTAGTTAGCTTCCGTCTGGCTAGGGCCAGCTCATGGGTGTTAGCACTGGCTTGTTAGCCGATGTTGAGCTAGTTAGCTTGCAGTTCTGTGAACGGTCGTCTTGACTTCGCTTCACATCCAGTCTCCCCTCCTCACAAACAGTATCTTTGGGCTAGGAGCCATCCAGCTCGCCTTTCTGTGAACGGTCGTTTTGACTTCGCTTCACATCCAGTCTCCCCTCCTTACAAACAGTGTCTCTGGGCTAGGGAGCCCTCGCTTTTCTGTGAACGGTCGTTTTGACTTCGCTTCACATCCAGTCTCCCCTCCTCACAAACAGTATCTTTGGGCTAGGAGCCATCCAGCTCGCCTTTCTGTGAACGGTCGTTTTGACTTCGCTTCACATCCAGTCTCCCCTCCTTACAAACAGTGTCTCTGGGCTAGGGAGCCCTCGCTTTTCTGTGAACGGTCGTTTTGACTTCGCTTCACATCCAGTCTCCCCTCCTTACAAACAGTGTCTCTGGGCTAGGGAGCCCTCGCTTTTCTGTGAACGGTCGTTTTGACTTCGCTTCACATCCAGTCTCCCCTCCTTACAAACAGTGTCTCTGGGCTAGGGAGCCCTCGCTTTTCTGTGAACGGTCGTTTTGACTTCGCTTCACATCCAGTCTCCCCTCCTTACAAACAGTGTCTCTGGGTAGTTGGCTCTCGTCTTGGGTAGGGCCAGTTCGCTTCCTGTGGGCAAAGCACGAAATTATGCTGCACTTGTAACTCCCCCCAGAGCTCTATAAACATTATGTTACCCTTTAGTTGTGAGTAAACGTTGCTTTAATCACCAAGATAGAGCTTTCTATTCATTTGTGATATCCCCGAGTACAGCCTTCCACTCGAGTCGCCAGTAGAGCTTTCTACTTTAATTTTTGCCAAATCTGTAATTTAATTTTACTCCAGAGGCTTTTGACAGTAGTCCTGTCTTCTTCGGCCGTTTAGCACCTATTTTGGTTAGTATAAATGCACATCGCCAGGGACGCCATGTTGAATGCCCACGCTAGGTCTTAGGTCAGATCGATAACTTCATAACTCATTGGTCTGCTTATCTTGACATCAAACAGCGTCCTGCGAAGTGGTTGACATGCAGAACCAAACGAGTCTACAAAATGTTGTTGTTACCACTGACCGACAAGAGATAGCGAATGCACCGTTCCGACCCCCGTCAGTCATCGACCTTAGGTCGAGTGATTGAAGTTGCGGAATCTTTTATTTTATTTGCACTGGGAAGGACTCTCTTTATTCAGATGAGGTCCATTTCCCTTATCCGTTACACGTATTATCACTATATGGCTTTACTTGATAATCCCATTATAGCTAGGGATAAAGCCACTTACACATATTATCACTGTATGGCTTTACTTGATAATCCCATGATACAGTACACGTATTATCACTATATGGCTTTACTTGATAATCCCATTATAGCTAGGGATAAAGCCACTTACACATATTATCACTGTATGGCTTTACTTGATAATCCCATGATACAGTACACGTATTATCACTATATGGCATTACTTGATATATATTTCTCTCTTTAGGCCTGAGCTAGGGATAAAGCCACTTATTCTATTTTGCCTTAATGCATAATCATATGTCTCCTTTTATCGCGTGGTTGACATATTTCTCTTTAGGCCTCCGTATGGATAAAGCCCCACTTCTAAAGTTTTTACATCATTAATACTCCGTCTGGCTAAAGCCTTACTCAGGAGGTTTTTTACATCATAAATCATGCACATTACAGGCACATTATTATTATTATTATTATTATTATTATTATTATTATTATTATTATTATTATTATTATTATTATTATTATTATTATTATTATTATTATTATTATTATTATTATTATTATTATTACTGGTAAAGTTACAATGCAAAAATACATCTCCATGCTTACCCGTCTTTTTAATCAAAACGCAAAGGGTGAAGTTACAAGGCAAAACACATTTCATGCTTACCCGGCCGTCCGGCCGTCTGAGAGTGAAGAAAGGATACAAAGGATATTTATAAAGAGGTATTTTTAATTAGAAAAGGCTAGTTACAAGAAGAGACTGAAGTGGAAAGTGTCCATTTCAGTTAAAATATGCACAGAACAAAACATCTCATCTGGTTCGGCTTGTGCCCCGTGTCTGGCAGCAGGATCTCCATCTCTCTAAAAAGTCTGATCTGGCACGGCTTGTGCCCGCAAGCAACATCTTCCTATCTCTCCAGCTCAGTGTAAAAATCTGCCTGTGATCTCGCCAGTTGGCCCTTATAAAGGGCCCCAGATCTCTTCTGCTTATTGGTCCAAATACAGCGCTGTCACCGTGATGTCATTTCACCAGCCAGTCAATGCACGGCTCGTGGGGACTGGCTCTACTCCCATTTTACTCCACTAGGCCGTAACTCGAAAAGTAATTGTAACGTTTTCGCTGGAACAGACTCCCTTTGTTCTCTGCTGTGGAAAGTCCCCTCCCTCCCCATCTCACTCAGACCCCACAAAGGGTTAACCAGTTTAATGCGTCTGCCGGCCGGAGATGGCAGGGAGACAGATGCATCTGTACAGACCAAGCAGTATTGAAGTGAAAGCAACTCACACCTCCAGCATGAGTACATAGTACATAGTACATAGCCCAACAAATACTACAGATATATACAGATACACTTACATGTATAATACAGTACATATATATATAGCATACAGTGTACACATATATATGCACACACTTGTACCTATCCTTGTCTACTCTACGCAGAGTGTGACAACCTGCTGTGGAAAGCACCCTGCTCAGAGATTGCATTCCGAAGGGCCCCCCCCCCCCCCTTCGTTCTCACTCACCCCAACTCAAGGGGATGCAGACGAGGGAGACTGCTGGCTATATTCTATGCAGACCGGACAGGGTTAAACTGTGCCGACTTGCTCTCAGCTCAGGCCTGCTCTTCACTCCGACTGCACATTAACTGTAACATAGTTTTATAAGTGTATAAAGAGAATACAGGTCATATACATAGCTCCAATCATATATAATAAACATAAGAATATTATACAAAGTGTCACTCGTTGACTTGTGGCACTTTAACATGTGTTTACACATAACGTGTTTCTATTCCATTGTCCAGGAAGAATCTACAGACATTCCCCATAATCATATATAAGATCAGGATGTCATACCACCCAGTGTTACTTAGTTGGCTGTGACACTTTACAAGTGTGTAATAGTGTAATAGTGTAATAGTGTGTAATAGTGTAATACTGTAATAGTGTGTAATAGTGTAATAGTGTAACAGTTTGTAATAGTGTAATAGTGTGTAATAGTGTGTAATAGTGTAATAGTGTGTAATAGTGTAATAGTGTAATAGTGTGTAATAGTGTAATAGTGTAATAGTGTGTAATAGTGTAATAGTGTAATATTGTGTAATAGTGTAATAGTGTGTAATAGTGTGTAATAGTGTAATAGTGCTATGCGACTTGCGGGTTGTGTCATTGCACTCAGTAGGGATATCCTCTTTCATTGGTCTATGTTGACCACTCCCCCGATCCTTAGGCCGCGCCCCCTTTTTGTATCCTTTGAACCGTTTGTCATAGAGACTCGCGAGAGACCCTCTCCCCTGTTGGCCGGCGGTGCACAGGCGTCACCCACACTTTCACAATTTCCCCCGCGCGGAATTGTCTAGTTATTCTTCTTTATTATTCCACCGATTTTGCTAACACCACTCGTGCCAGAGCGTTCGCGCCCCATACACGTGAAAGGTATCAAAACGACCGGCCTGCCTATGGCAACAGCGGTATTCGAACTCGTAAAGTTTCACCGCACCGTCTGGCTACGAATCGACTTTAAACGGTAAAATTTCGGCCCCATTGGAAATGCATTGCAATTTAGAGTGTAGCAGCTGAAATAATCTTTTTTCCACTACCTTGGGTGAATTGCGAGTGTGATCTCAATTTTGGACGTAAAAATAAAACAAACACATCAAAACGATGACACGGCTGTCAGCCCGCTCACAAAAGAAAAATAAATGGAATTGGACATTTATATCTCAACTGACGACCATTTGTTTGAAGGTTCTCCTCTCCATTGACCGCCATGCAATCGCACCCTAGGAATCTCTTTTTTCACACTCTTTTTTACCCTTCTGTTCCGATCGCCGAAGGAGTGCCACAATATCGCACGAATGCCACAATATCGCACACAACCCTTCGCCTACTCGTTGTAGTGCTCCTGTGCGCGTCACAACGCTTCATCTCTTATAGTTTTCTTTTAATCAACGTGACAATGCAGTCATGCATCTGCCTCCATAGAAATGCATTGGATAGAAAATGCAAGTCATAGTGATTGCGTCACCTGTGTGGCTCGTGACTCACTCATGATTGGTTCAGCCTAACAGCTGTGTGGCTCGTGGCTGAGCTGCCAATGACCTCATCCACTTTAACCCATCATTGCCCATCACTGTGTTGCAGTACTGAATTGCTGGACTTGCTGGTCTTGCGGGTTGTGTCATTGTACTCAGTAGGGATATCCTCTTTCATTTTTCATTGGTCCATGTTGACCACCTTTCATTGGTCGATGTTGACCACTCCCCCGATCCTTAGACCACGCCCCTTAGGCCACACCCCCTCAGTGTATCTCTTGAACCGTTTGTCGTAGAGACTTGCGGATTGTGCCATGGTACTCGGTAGGGATATCCTCTTTCATTGGTCGATGTTGATGTTGTAATAGTGTAATAGTGTGTAATAGTGTAATAGTGTGTAATAGTGTAATAGTGTAATAGTGTAATAGTGTGTAATAGTGTAATAGTGTAATAGTGTGTAATAGTGTGTAATAGTGTAATAGTGTAATAGTGTGTAATAGTGTAATAGTGTGTAATAGTGTGTAATAGTGTGTAATAGTGTAATATTGTGTAATAGTGTAATAGTGTAATAGTGTGTAATAGTGTGTAATAGTGTGTAATAGTGTAATAGTGTAATAGTGTGTAATAGTGTGTAATAGTGTAATAGTGTGTAATAGTGTAATAGTGTGTAATAGTGTAATAGTGTGTAATAGTGTAATAGTGTAATAGTGTGTAATAGTGTAATAGTGTGTAATAGTGTGTAATAGTGTAATAGTGTGTAATAGTGTAATAGTGTGTAATAGTGTGTAATAGTGTAATAGTGTAATAGTGTGTAATAGTGTAATAGTGTAATAGTGTGTAATAGTGTAATAGTGTGTAATAGTGTAATAGTGTGTAATAGTGTGTAATAGTGTAATATTATGTAATAGTGTAATAGTGTAATAGTGTAATAGTGTAATAGTGTGTAATAGTGTAATAGTGTGTAATAGTGTGTAATAGTGTAATAGTGTGTAATAGTGTGTAATAGTGTAATAGTGTGTAATAGTGTAATAGTGTAATAGTGTGTAATAGTGTAATAGTGTGTAATAGTGTAATAGTGTAATAGTGTGTAATAGTGTAATAGTGTAATAGTGTGTAATAGTGTGTAATAGTGTAATAGTGTGTAATAGTGTAATAGTGTGTAATAGTGTGTAATAGTGTAATAGTGTAATAGTGTGTAATAGTGTAATAGTGTAATAGTGTGTAATAGTGTAATAGTGTAATAGTGTAATAGGGTAATAGTGTGTAATAGTGTAATAGTGTAATAGTGTGTAATAGTGTAATAGTGTAATAGTGTATTAGTGTGTATTAGTGTGTAATAGTGTAATAGTGTAATAGTGTGTAATAGTGTAATAGTGTAATAGTGTGTAATAGTGTAATAGTGTGTAATAGTGTAATAGTGTAATAGTGTAATAGTGTGTAATAGTGTGTAATAGTGTAATAGTGTAATAGTGTAATAGTGTGTAATAGTGTGTAATAGCGTAATAGTGTAATAGTGTGTAATAGTGTGTAATAGTGTAATAGTGTGTAATAGTGTAATAGTGTAATAGTGTGTAATAGTGTAATAGTGTGTAATAGTGTAATAGTGTAATAGTGTGTAATAGTGTAATAGTGTGTAATAGTGTGTAATAGTGTAATAGTGTGTAATAGTGTAATAGTGTGTAATAGTGTGTAATAGTGTAAAAGTGTAATAGTGTGTAATAGTGTAATAGTGTAATAGTGTAATTGTTACAAAGGGTCAGATTAAACCGAATATATATATTTATTGCTTGAGATCCCTTGTATAATATTTGTATATCATTTGATATACCTTGTATATTCTTTGTATATATACACGGAATATCCCTTTACCTGGGTACAAACCAGACCATAATATTCGCTCTCCTATTGGACAGCGACCCCTAGGCGCCAACGACCATACCCCCAATGGCAAGTTCAAAGGCAACGCCAAGGCATGTCTCAACATGTCCAGGTTTGCGCAGTAATATGAGACAGAACTGAGGTTGGCACTAGATAATTCACCTTACGTATAAATACGGCGCAGGTGGATACAGCAGCACTTAGCACTAAAACGTTGATGCCTTCACCACGAGACAACGTGTAGTGAAGTGGGCAACTTTGCCTCTGTATAGAGCCTTGAGAACCGCGTGCGAATATATTGCTAAAGTGTCAGAGTTTAACGCAGTACCGTTGAGTTCGATTTATTCTAATGTGAAGTAATAGTCTATCATTTATAGTGTATCGTGCGGCTACCGTTCTTCATTGACCAGCATTACCACCGGTTCGTCGTGTATATAGCTAGTGCACTTATCCAGGCTGGGCGGCCTAAACTCGTGCCCCCATCCGAGGAGTCCTAGACGAGAGCCGTTGGATATGTACACCGGAGAACCTACACCGGCGACTGCAGAACCTTTTCTGGTTGGATTATATTGCTTTGGTACCGTGACTGCTGGAGCAGAGAACCGTCTACCCCACTATAGTGTGGGATCTACCCCCCGTGAGGAGCATCCCTCGAGCCCGCCTCTAGGAGGAGGCTGGCTAGCTTTCATCCATGCTGTCGAGCATACTGGATTATAGCTGTTGCTTTGTCTACCGATCAAGGGAGTACTGCACTGGTTCCTGTATCTGGAACCTCGTTATTCCTCGTTGACCCAGACTTTGCACCCGAACATTCCTCTACCCTGCCGGCCTTACACCCGGAGGGAACCCCACAGTGTCTCCAGCTGGTACTAGTGTGCCTTATGTAATTGCTATGCTACAGGTGGCGTCAGTTTAGACCCATCTTACTATTCTCATTGACTTACGCTCTTGACCTACTTTACGTGTGTTCTTCGCCTTACAAGCGCGAGTATAATTCTCAATCTGTAACCTAACGTTGCTTGCTCTGATAATAATAAATACCCTCTAAATAGAACTTTATGTGTCATTGCCGTATTCTTGTGTGGGTGTTCACCATATATATTCATGTACTGTATGGCCAGTAATTAAAGTACATAACTAAGTAGTGGTTTAATAATACCATACTCTCAATACAGTCAGGGAATTGTACCCCTCAGTTACAATTGGTCCTTCGAGCCGGATGGTAATCAGTGTAATATCTAATATAATATTGATATTAACCATGGCCAGCGGTGAACACTCCCCAAGCGGCTCTCCCAAGCTAGAACGCCCGCAGCGCAGACGTCAGCCACCTCCCTATCTAGAGGAATACGCTGTCAGTCTAATACCTAGCTTTAAACAGACGTTAAATGCGGATAAAGCGGATAGTAAAAGCATGTCAAATCCTACCGACCAGGCGACCCTGCCAGTAGAGACCCTAGTGGGTTCTAACGAAACTGACCAAGCTCACGGGGGGGACCAGGGGGGACATCACATGACTATACCCCCAGACAACGTCAACGGTATAATCCCCGGAGAGCTCCAGGATAAAGAAAGCGCTCCAGGGACAGAACCCGACACAGGACCAGAAGAGAAGCGCGCCCAGGAGATGGACCTCGGGGCGCGCCAAGAGAACAGATCTCCAACGAGCACTGTCAGAAGCCGATCACCTCCGTCAGTGTCATCCCCCAGCGAAGCGGACCAGATGCTGGCGTAGGCATTCATCGCCACCCTGGCAGCCTCCACTGAACGCGATCGACTCCAAGCACAGACGCTTAGTGAGTGCGAACATTCTTCCATGGAACAAGAGCGCCTCCGGGCACAACAACTAAGTGAGCGCGAACACTCTACCATGGAAAGAGAACGCCTTCAGGCTCAACAGACGAGCGAGCGCGAACAATCTGCAGACCAACGAGAGCGTTTTCACGCGCAACTCCAAGCGCAAGCCCTTAGTGAACGCGAACACTCTGCAACCCAGCGAGAGCGCTTCCAGGCGCAACAGAGGAGTGAAGACGACCGCATACGACTGGAGACCAGACGCCTCCAGACAGAAGAGAACATTGAAAGAGACCGCGCCGATGCACAGCGCGCCGCCGCCAATGCACAGCGCGACGCAGCCCATGCCCAGCGCGAAGCAGAGCGTGACGCAGCCCACGCCCAGCGCGAAGCAGAGCGCGACCGGCTGCAGGCGCAGATAATAGAACAATTGATTGCCAGGCGACACCCCCTCTCTCCGCACGGAGCTCCAGGACATCATCACGACAAGGGTCTAGGGCACCTTCCCCTACCCGACCAAGTGACCCGGAACCCGGCCAACAGAAGGATCCTATCTACGTCTCCGAACCCCCTCCCCGACCGGTCCATACGAGACCCAGCAACCGGGAAGAACCGGCCTACGCAGCCGAGAGACTGAATAGAAGACTTCAAGACCTAGAAGACCTAGAAGAGGAAGAGGAAGAGGAGGAAGGTCAAGCCCACCAGCAGCAACGTACTCAGGACCAGGAGGCCCAGTACAGCCCAGACTTCACCCCCGAGTCACTGCGCTACAAACCCCCGACTCAACTCACGGGTGAGTTTGACGCACCGTCAGCACCGAGGAACAGCACCTGGGTACCCGGCCTCTGGTACCCACCAAGTACCAGCCCACGACAACACGTACGGGGAGACTCGCCCAGGAGGCCTCTTCCCCAACGCTCACCGATGTGCCAGCCATCCATGGCATCGTACCTTGGCACACCGACGTTCCCAGACTTTACGCACGAGGACAGAGCACAGTACACGGAATTACGGATGTGCTTAGAGACTATGATGTCCGACGTCCCTGATGAGTCGTACAAATATGCCATCCTCCTCAAGCATCTCAAGGTGCCCAGAGCGCATAATATAGCGCTGGCATATTCCAACTCAAGCACCCCATACTCCGCGGCTCTAGTGGCCCTCGACCAGCGTTATGGACGCATATGGGACTACGTGATACAAGAAATAAGGAATATTGACCGTCTCCCCCCAGCCAAAGACAATAGAGCATTGGATGACCTCTCTATCAAGGTACAATCCCTGGTAGGGATGCTGGGGTCCCAAAATGAAAAAGGGAGACATGAACTATATGCTAACTCTATATACTAGAGAAGCTCCCTCCAGCCCGCCAAGAGCGCTTTCGGCGGCAGAGAGACCACCGTGATCCCGACGGTCCCGAGCCATCCCTCCTAGACCTGGCCGACTTCCTCGCGAGAGAAGTCAGCAGCCTACGACTGGATACGTTCGTGTGGAGTGGACCAAGCCCAAGAGATGGACCTCGGAGATCTAATGATAACCGCCGGTCGGTGACCGTTATGCACCAAGCCGAATCAGTACCGCAGCACAAGAACCACAACACCCCCTCGACGAAAGAGAAGTGGAAGATTGTATGCCAGTACTGTGAGAAAGAACATTGGCTGTCTCAATGTGACACTTTCAAGAAGATGACCGCTGACGAGGTGAGTCAGTGGATCAAAGCCAACCGCCGCTGCTTCCGCTGCGCGCACAGCCATATGGCAGCCGAGTGCCGTTTAAAGAAGAAATGCAGCAAGTGTGACGGCGCCCACTTGGATGTCTTGCATGACAGCAACAAGAAGAAACTCGCACCCCCAAGTAGCTCGAGAGTGAACGTCATGTATATCGACCCCGCCAGCAGCGGGAGCTCCTGAGTGCTCTTGAAAGTGGTCCGAGTGATATTAAGCTACGAGGACAAGGTCATGGACACTTACGCCGTCCTGGACGATGGGTCAGAAAAGACTCTCCTCCTCGCATCCGCCGCAGCCCGGCTGGGTATGCGGGGGAGCGAAGAAACAATGACAATCCGTACTATAAGAAGAGACCTGAAGACCATAAAGGGTGAAAATGTCTCCTTCACGATCGCAGCAGTCGGGCAGCCCGAGAAGCAGTATAGGATTACTAACGCCTTCACCAGCCAAGACATAGGCCTGTCACAGTACACCTACCCCATCCCCAAGCTGATGGAAAAATACGTGCACCTACGTCAACTACCTATACCGCTCATCGACGGCGCCACCCCGACCCTGCTCATAGGATCCGACCACGCACACCTCATCGTCCCAACGGACCGGGTCCACATCGGGCCCAGAGGCTGTCCAGCAGCAGTCGAGACCCGCCTAGGATGGACACTACAAGGCCCCCTCTCCAGGTCTCCCAACCGACCAGCAGCCACTCGTTGCCTCCACTCAAGAATAAAAGAAGAAGACACCACCCTCTTACAGCACGTCGAGAGGCTATGGACATTAGACGCAATGCCCTTTAAGAATGAAAAGAAACTTGTTCGATCAAAGGAAGACACTTATGCCATAACCCTCCTCGAGCAGAGGACAAAGAGAGTCGAGGTCAATGGAGTGATGAGATACGCAACTCCACTCTTGAGGCGAGAGGGTATGCCCACCCTCCGCGCCTCAAAAGAAGCGTCTAGCCAAAGACCCCACTCAAACCACTGTGTACCGCGCTGAGATTGACAAGCTAATCACAGCGGGACACATAAAGAAAATTGACATTCAAGAGGCCGACCAGTCGACCGAATCATGGTACGTGCCCCACCACAAGGTCCACCACAACGGCAAGGATCGTATTGTGTTCAACTGCAGCTACCAGATCGGACTACAGAATCTGAATAAAGAACTCTTGCCCGGCCCAACACTCGGCCCCTCTCTACTAGGCGTGTTGCTACGTTTCCGCCAAGACAAGGTGGCCATCAGCGGCGACATCAAAGGGATGTTCCTGCAGGTGCGACTAGTGGAAGAGGACAAGCCCCTGCTGCGGTTCTTATGGAGAGAGAGGATCGGGGATGAGCAACCATCCATCTACCAATGGGAGGTCCTCCCTTTCGGAACCACATGCAGCCCATGCTGTGCTACGTTCGCACTGCAAAAACATGTCGCAGAGGACCCAGCAGCTGACGAGGAGGTCAGACAAAGTGTAGAGAGGAGTTTCTACGTGGACAACTGTCTGCAAAGCGTCTCGACGCCAGAAGAAGCCGAAGCCCCCCTACTCAAGCTCTGCGCCTCCCTGATCAAAGGCGGCTTTGATATCCGGCAGTGGGCCAGCAGCGACCCTCAAGTACTTCGCAGCCTCTCCCCAGAGAACAAGGCAGCAAGCAGCGAGACCTGGATGGCGACCATCCCAGGTGAAGCCCAAGAAATGACATTAGGACTAGTCTGGCGCTTCAAAACAGACTCGCTCCATTACAGATACACACCCCTGACCACGGAGCAGGGAAGGTCGACTTTTCTACCGACCACCAGACGGAGTGTATACAGAACACTCGCCAGACAATATGACCCGTTGGGATGTATCCTACCTTACACCACCAGGGCAAAAATGATTGTACGAGAGCTGTGGGACAAGGAACAGGGCTGGGACGACCCCATACCCGACCACCTCGCTTCTCTCCCGACCTGGAGAGAGTGGGAAAAAGAACTCAACTCGCTCCCAAATGTGAACATACGCCGCAGCTACTTCCCACCCATAGTGCGGCTGGAGACGTGCCAGATGGACCTGCACGTCTTCAGCGATGCCTCAGAAGTAGCCTACGGCTCGGTGGCCTACTTGCGGGCCCGAGAGGAGGGAGGAGAAATACACACAGCCTTCATCCTGGCTCGCTCAAAGATAGCCCCCCGCAAGCAACAATCGATCCCGCGTCTAGAGCTCTGCGCAGCCCTGGTAGGCGCGCAACTCGCCACGTTAATCCAACGTGAACTCACCATCCCGGTGCAAAGAACAATCCTGTGGTCAGACTCCATGACCGTACTCACATGGATCCAGTCCGATTCGTGTAGATACAAGGTCTTCGTGGGAGTCAGAATCACAGAGATCCAAGACTTAACAGAATCAGCATGCTGGAGGTACGTGGACACGAAACAGAACCCAGCAGATGTCATCACACGGGGGATGTCCCTAGGTGACCTCACATGTCACAATATCTACAGTGACGGTCCCGAGTTCCTCAAGCTCCCGGAAGAAGAGTGGCCTAACCCCACCCCACGGGAGGCTAGTCAAGAGGAGGCAGAGATGAAGAAAAATATGTTCTGTGGGTTGACGCACACACCAGTCCCCACCGACCCTAACATAGACAACTGCCCCACCCTTGAGAGTGCGCAGTTGGAGACATTCCTGTGGCACCACCCTGAGGTTCCCTCCACTACTGACATTAACGCCGCTAACTACGAAGAAGCAGAACTCCTTCTGCTACAGCGAGCCCAAAGAGACTCGTTCCCCGAGGAGCTAGACTGTCTGCAGGGATCAAAGCCAGTCCCGTCAGACAGCAGACTGCTCCACCTGGCTCCTGAGCGCGACGCCCATGACCTCATCAGAGTGGGTGGTCGTCTGAGACGAGCCCTGGACTTAACGGATGACGTCAAGTTCCCTATAGTCCTCAACAGCCGACACAAGGTCACCGAGCTCATCATAAAGAAATACAACGAGGATGTGCACCACGCTGGGGCAGAGAGAGTCTTCGCTGAGATCCGACGTCGCTATTGGATACTGAATGGAAGAGAAGCAGTACGACGCTTCCAGCGGACCTGTCTAGACTGTCGCAAGTGGCAAGCACAGCCCAGTATACCCAGGATGGCTGACCTGCCTCCCTGTCGCCTCCGACTTGGCGACAAGCCCTTTCACTCCACCGGCATGGACTGCTTCGGCCCGCTGTACGTGAAGAAAGGAAGAGGGACGGAGAAGAGGTGGGGCATTGTATTCAAATGCATGACCACCCGAGCAATACACATAGAACTCCTTCCGACCATGAGTACGGACTTATTCCTCATGGCCTTCCGGAGATTCACAGCGCGGAAAGGAAAACCGTCTATATTATTGTCTGATCACGGGACAAACTTCAAAGGCGGAGAAAGAGAGCTGAGAGAGAGCTTCCAAGCTATGGGCCCAGAACTTAAGACCCACCTCGCTCCCTCTCAGATTGACTTCCAGTTTAACCCCCCGAACGCCCCTCACTTCGGGGGAACCTGGGAACGAGAAGTACGTTCAATAAAGACAGCCCTGTACGCCGTGCTTGGGGCCCAGACCGTGGCTGAAGAAGTCCTCACGACAGTCCTCACAGAGATCGAGGGAGTATTGAACTCAAAGCCCCTCGGTTACGTCTCAAGTGATGTAGCTGATGTCGACCCAGTCACCCCCAACACTCTCTTGATGGGGCGGCTGGACCCCGCGCTCCCACAGACGGTGTACAGACCCGAAGAAGCGAACGGCCGAAGAATGTGGAGGTACAGTCAAGTATTGGCTGACAAGTTTTGGAACAGTTTCCTCCTCCACTACCTACCGTCTCTACAAACCCGCCAGAAATGGGTAAAAGATAGAAGAGAAGAAGAAAAGAGACAACTTGACGGAGGACACAGTCGTCATGATCGTGGACCAGTCACTACCCCGAGCTATGTGGCCGGCCGGCCGCGTAAGCAAAGTGATCACTGGTGCCGACGGAAAGGTCAGAGCGGCAGAAGTTCTTGTCCAGGGACGGACATACACCAGACCCGTGGCGAGGCTGATAGAGTTGCCAAGGCTCCCTGATTCCCTTGATGACGATCATGACCCACTGACTTTGTGAATTGCCCTACTCCCCACAACAGACATTGAGTAGTTGACAAGACGATTAATCTGTCTTTGCTTTATCTAATTAGGTGCGGACTAATTAGGAGGCGGCTGTTACAAAGGGTCAGATTAAACCGAATATATATATTTATTGCTTGAGATCCCTTGTATAATATTTGTATATCGTTTGATATCCCTTGTATATTCTTTGTATATATACACGGAATATCCCTTTACCTGGGTACAAACCAGACCATAATATTCGCTCTCCTATTGGACAGCGACCCCTAGGCGCCAACGACCATACCCCCAATGGCAAGTTCAAAGGCAACGCCAAGGCATGTCTCAACATGTCCAGGTTTGCGCAGTAATACGAGACAGAACTGAGGTTGGCACTAGATAATTCACCTTACGTATAAATACGGCGCAGGTGGATACAGCAGCACTTAGCACTAAAACGTTGATGCCTTCACCACGAGACAACGTGTAGTGAAGTGGGCAACTTTGCCTCTGTATAGAGCCTTGAGAACCGCGTGCGAATATATTGCTAAAGTGTCAGAGTTTAACGCAGTACCGTTGAGTTCGATTTATTCTAATGTGAAGTAATAGTCTATCATTTATAGTGTATCGTGCGGCTACCGTTCTTCATTGACCAGCATTACCACCGGTTCGTCGTGTATATAGCTAGTGCACTTATCCAGGCTGGGCGGCCTAAACTCGTGCCCCCATCCGAGGAGTCCTAGACGAGAGCCGTTGGATATGTACACCGGAGAACCTACACCGGCGACTGCAGAACCTTTTCTGGTTGGATTATATTGCTTTGGTACCGTGACTGCTGGAGCAGAGAACCGTCTACCCCACTATAGTGTGGGATCTACCCCCCGTGAGGAGCATCCCTCGAGCCCGCCTCTAGGAGGAGGCTGGCTAGCTTTCATCCATGCTGTCGAGCATACTGGATTATAGCTGTTGCTTTGTCTACCGATCAAGGGAGTACTGCACTGGTTCCTGTATCTGGAACCTCGTTATTCCTCGTTGACCCAGACTTTGCACCCGAACATTCCTCTACCCTGCCGGCCTTACACCCGGAGGGAACCCCACAGTGTCTCCAGCTGGTACTAGTGTGCCTTATGTAATTGCTATGCTACAGGTGGCGTCAGTTTAGACCCATCTTACTATTCTCATTGACTTACGCTCTTGACCTACTTTACGTGTGTTCTTCGCCTTACAAGCGCGAGTATAATTCTCAATCTGTAACCTAACGTTGCTTGCTCTGATAATAATAAATACCCTCTAAATAGAACTTTATGTGTCATTGCCGTATTCTTGTGTGGGTGTTCACCATATATATTCATGTACTGTATGGCCAGTAATTAAAGTACATAACTAAGTAGTGGTTTAATAATACCATACTCTCAATACAGTCAGGGAATTGTACCCCTCAGTTACAATTGGTCCTTCGAGCCGGATGGTAATCAGTGTAATATCTAATATAATATTGATATTAACCATGGCCAGCGGTGAACACTCCCCAAGCGGCTCTCCCAAGCTAGAACGCCCGCAGCGCAGACGTCAGCCACCTCCCTATCTAGAGGAATACGCTGTCAGTCTAATACCTAGCTTTAAACAGACGTTAAATGCGGATAAAGCGGATAGTAAAAGCATGTCAAATCCTACCGACCAGGCGACCCTGCCAGTAGAGACCCTAGTGGGTTCTAACGAAACTGACCAAGCTCACGGGGGGGACCAGGGGGGACATCACATGACTATACCCCCAGACAACGTCAACGGTATAATCCCCGGAGAGCTCCAGGATAAAGAAAGCGCTCCAGGGACAGAACCCGACACAGGACCAGAAGAGAAGCGCGCCCAGGAGATGGACCTCGGGGCGCGCCAAGAGAACAGATCTCCAACGAGCACTGTCAGAAGCCGATCACCTCCGTCAGTGTCATCCCCCAGCGAAGCGGACCAGATGCTGGCGTAGGCATTCATCGCCACCCTGGCAGCCTCCACTGAACGCGATCGACTCCAAGCACAGACGCTTAGTGAGTGCGAACATTCTTCCATGGAACAAGAGCGCCTCCGGGCACAACAACTAAGTGAGCGCGAACACTCTACCATGGAAAGAGAACGCCTTCAGGCTCAACAGACGAGCGAGCGCGAACAATCTGCAGACCAACGAGAGCGTTTTCACGCGCAACTCCAAGCGCAAGCCCTTAGTGAACGCGAACACTCTGCAACCCAGCGAGAGCGCTTCCAGGCGCAACAGAGGAGTGAAGACGACCGCATACGACTGGAGACCAGACGCCTCCAGACAGAAGAGAACATTGAAAGAGACCGCGCCGATGCACAGCGCGCCGCCGCCAATGCACAGCGCGACGCAGCCCATGCCCAGCGCGAAGCAGAGCGTGACGCAGCCCACGCCCAGCGCGAAGCAGAGCGCGACCGGCTGCAGGCGCAGATAATAGAACAATTGATTGCCAGGCGACACCCCCTCTCTCCGCACGGAGCTCCAGGACATCATCACGACAAGGGTCTAGGGCACCTTCCCCTACCCGACCAAGTGACCCGGAACCCGGCCAACAGAAGGATCCTATCTACGTCTCCGAACCCCCTCCCCGACCGGTCCATACGAGACCCAGCAACCGGGAAGAACCGGCCTACGCAGCCGAGAGACTGAATAGAAGACTTCAAGACCTAGAAGACCTAGAAGAGGAAGAGGAAGAGGAGGAAGGTCAAGCCCACCAGCAGCAACGTACTCAGGACCAGGAGGCCCAGTACAGCCCAGACTTCACCCCCGAGTCACTGCGCTACAAACCCCCGACTCAACTCACGGGTGAGTTTGACGCACCGTCAGCACCGAGGAACAGCACCTGGGTACCCGGCCTCTGGTACCCACCAAGTACCAGCCCACGACAACACGTACGGGGAGACTCGCCCAGGAGGCCTCTTCCCCAACGCTCACCGATGTGCCAGCCATCCATGGCATCGTACCTTGGCACACCGACGTTCCCAGACTTTACGCACGAGGACAGAGCACAGTACACGGAATTACGGATGTGCTTAGAGACTATGATGTCCGACGTCCCTGATGAGTCGTACAAATATGCCATCCTCCTCAAGCATCTCAAGGTGCCCAGAGCGCATAATATAGCGCTGGCATATTCCAACTCAAGCACCCCATACTCCGCGGCTCTAGTGGCCCTCGACCAGCGTTATGGACGCATATGGGACTACGTGATACAAGAAATAAGGAATATTGACCGTCTCCCCCCAGCCAAAGACAATAGAGCATTGGATGACCTCTCTATCAAGGTACAATCCCTGGTAGGGATGCTGGGGTCCCAAAATGAAAAAGGGAGACATGAACTATATGCTAACTCTATATACTAGAGAAGCTCCCTCCAGCCCGCCAAGAGCGCTTTCGGCGGCAGAGAGACCACCGTGATCCCGACGGTCCCGAGCCATCCCTCCTAGACCTGGCCGACTTCCTCGCGAGAGAAGTCAGCAGCCTACGACTGGATACGTTCGTGTGGAGTGGACCAAGCCCAAGAGATGGACCTCGGAGATCTAATGATAACCGCCGGTCGGTGACCGTTATGCACCAAGCCGAATCAGTACCGCAGCACAAGAACCACAACACCCCCTCGACGAAAGAGAAGTGGAAGATTGTATGCCAGTACTGTGAGAAAGAACATTGGCTGTCTCAATGTGACACTTTCAAGAAGATGACCGCTGACGAGGTGAGTCAGTGGATCAAAGCCAACCGCCGCTGCTTCCGCTGCGCGCACAGCCATATGGCAGCCGAGTGCCGTTTAAAGAAGAAATGCAGCAAGTGTGACGGCGCCCACTTGGATGTCTTGCATGACAGCAACAAGAAGAAACTCGCACCCCCAAGTAGCTCGAGAGTGAACGTCATGTATATCGACCCCGCCAGCAGCGGGAGCTCCTGAGTGCTCTTGAAAGTGGTCCGAGTGATATTAAGCTACGAGGACAAGGTCATGGACACTTACGCCGTCCTGGACGATGGGTCAGAAAAGACTCTCCTCCTCGCATCCGCCGCAGCCCGGCTGGGTATGCGGGGGAGCGAAGAAACAATGACAATCCGTACTATAAGAAGAGACCTGAAGACCATAAAGGGTGAAAATGTCTCCTTCACGATCGCAGCAGTCGGGCAGCCCGAGAAGCAGTATAGGATTACTAACGCCTTCACCAGCCAAGACATAGGCCTGTCACAGTACACCTACCCCATCCCCAAGCTGATGGAAAAATACGTGCACCTACGTCAACTACCTATACCGCTCATCGACGGCGCCACCCCGACCCTGCTCATAGGATCCGACCACGCACACCTCATCGTCCCAACGGACCGGGTCCACATCGGGCCCAGAGGCTGTCCAGCAGCAGTCGAGACCCGCCTAGGATGGACACTACAAGGCCCCCTCTCCAGGTCTCCCAACCGACCAGCAGCCACTCGTTGCCTCCACTCAAGAATAAAAGAAGAAGACACCACCCTCTTACAGCACGTCGAGAGGCTATGGACATTAGACGCAATGCCCTTTAAGAATGAAAAGAAACTTGTTCGATCAAAGGAAGACACTTATGCCATAACCCTCCTCGAGCAGAGGACAAAGAGAGTCGAGGTCAATGGAGTGATGAGATACGCAACTCCACTCTTGAGGCGAGAGGGTATGCCCACCCTCCGCGCCTCAAAAGAAGCGTCTAGCCAAAGACCCCACTCAAACCACTGTGTACCGCGCTGAGATTGACAAGCTAATCACAGCGGGACACATAAAGAAAATTGACATTCAAGAGGCCGACCAGTCGACCGAATCATGGTACGTGCCCCACCACAAGGTCCACCACAACGGCAAGGATCGTATTGTGTTCAACTGCAGCTACCAGATCGGACTACAGAATCTGAATAAAGAACTCTTGCCCGGCCCAACACTCGGCCCCTCTCTACTAGGCGTGTTGCTACGTTTCCGCCAAGACAAGGTGGCCATCAGCGGCGACATCAAAGGGATGTTCCTGCAGGTGCGACTAGTGGAAGAGGACAAGCCCCTGCTGCGGTTCTTATGGAGAGAGAGGATCGGGGATGAGCAACCATCCATCTACCAATGGGAGGTCCTCCCTTTCGGAACCACATGCAGCCCATGCTGTGCTACGTTCGCACTGCAAAAACATGTCGCAGAGGACCCAGCAGCTGACGAGGAGGTCAGACAAAGTGTAGAGAGGAGTTTCTACGTGGACAACTGTCTGCAAAGCGTCTCGACGCCAGAAGAAGCCGAAGCCCCCCTACTCAAGCTCTGCGCCTCCCTGATCAAAGGCGGCTTTGATATCCGGCAGTGGGCCAGCAGCGACCCTCAAGTACTTCGCAGCCTCTCCCCAGAGAACAAGGCAGCAAGCAGCGAGACCTGGATGGCGACCATCCCAGGTGAAGCCCAAGAAATGACATTAGGACTAGTCTGGCGCTTCAAAACAGACTCGCTCCATTACAGATACACACCCCTGACCACGGAGCAGGGAAGGTCGACTTTTCTACCGACCACCAGACGGAGTGTATACAGAACACTCGCCAGACAATATGACCCGTTGGGATGTATCCTACCTTACACCACCAGGGCAAAAATGATTGTACGAGAGCTGTGGGACAAGGAACAGGGCTGGGACGACCCCATACCCGACCACCTCGCTTCTCTCCCGACCTGGAGAGAGTGGGAAAAAGAACTCAACTCGCTCCCAAATGTGAACATACGCCGCAGCTACTTCCCACCCATAGTGCGGCTGGAGACGTGCCAGATGGACCTGCACGTCTTCAGCGATGCCTCAGAAGTAGCCTACGGCTCGGTGGCCTACTTGCGGGCCCGAGAGGAGGGAGGAGAAATACACACAGCCTTCATCCTGGCTCGCTCAAAGATAGCCCCCCGCAAGCAACAATCGATCCCGCGTCTAGAGCTCTGCGCAGCCCTGGTAGGCGCGCAACTCGCCACGTTAATCCAACGTGAACTCACCATCCCGGTGCAAAGAACAATCCTGTGGTCAGACTCCATGACCGTACTCACATGGATCCAGTCCGATTCGTGTAGATACAAGGTCTTCGTGGGAGTCAGAATCACAGAGATCCAAGACTTAACAGAATCAGCATGCTGGAGGTACGTGGACACGAAACAGAACCCAGCAGATGTCATCACACGGGGGATGTCCCTAGGTGACCTCACATGTCACAATATCTACAGTGACGGTCCCGAGTTCCTCAAGCTCCCGGAAGAAGAGTGGCCTAACCCCACCCCACGGGAGGCTAGTCAAGAGGAGGCAGAGATGAAGAAAAATATGTTCTGTGGGTTGACGCACACACCAGTCCCCACCGACCCTAACATAGACAACTGCCCCACCCTTGAGAGTGCGCAGTTGGAGACATTCCTGTGGCACCACCCTGAGGTTCCCTCCACTACTGACATTAACGCCGCTAACTACGAAGAAGCAGAACTCCTTCTGCTACAGCGAGCCCAAAGAGACTCGTTCCCCGAGGAGCTAGACTGTCTGCAGGGATCAAAGCCAGTCCCGTCAGACAGCAGACTGCTCCACCTGGCTCCTGAGCGCGACGCCCATGACCTCATCAGAGTGGGTGGTCGTCTGAGACGAGCCCTGGACTTAACGGATGACGTCAAGTTCCCTATAGTCCTCAACAGCCGACACAAGGTCACCGAGCTCATCATAAAGAAATACAACGAGGATGTGCACCACGCTGGGGCAGAGAGAGTCTTCGCTGAGATCCGACGTCGCTATTGGATACTGAATGGAAGAGAAGCAGTACGACGCTTCCAGCGGACCTGTCTAGACTGTCGCAAGTGGCAAGCACAGCCCAGTATACCCAGGATGGCTGACCTGCCTCCCTGTCGCCTCCGACTTGGCGACAAGCCCTTTCACTCCACCGGCATGGACTGCTTCGGCCCGCTGTACGTGAAGAAAGGAAGAGGGACGGAGAAGAGGTGGGGCATTGTATTCAAATGCATGACCACCCGAGCAATACACATAGAACTCCTTCCGACCATGAGTACGGACTTATTCCTCATGGCCTTCCGGAGATTCACAGCGCGGAAAGGAAAACCGTCTATATTATTGTCTGATCACGGGACAAACTTCAAAGGCGGAGAAAGAGAGCTGAGAGAGAGCTTCCAAGCTATGGGCCCAGAACTTAAGACCCACCTCGCTCCCTCTCAGATTGACTTCCAGTTTAACCCCCCGAACGCCCCTCACTTCGGGGGAACCTGGGAACGAGAAGTACGTTCAATAAAGACAGCCCTGTACGCCGTGCTTGGGGCCCAGACCGTGGCTGAAGAAGTCCTCACGACAGTCCTCACAGAGATCGAGGGAGTATTGAACTCAAAGCCCCTCGGTTACGTCTCAAGTGATGTAGCTGATGTCGACCCAGTCACCCCCAACACTCTCTTGATGGGGCGGCTGGACCCCGCGCTCCCACAGACGGTGTACAGACCCGAAGAAGCGAACGGCCGAAGAATGTGGAGGTACAGTCAAGTATTGGCTGACAAGTTTTGGAACAGTTTCCTCCTCCACTACCTACCGTCTCTACAAACCCGCCAGAAATGGGTAAAAGATAGAAGAGAAGAAGAAAAGAGACAACTTGACGGAGGACACAGTCGTCATGATCGTGGACCAGTCACTACCCCGAGCTATGTGGCCGGCCGGCCGCGTAAGCAAAGTGATCACTGGTGCCGACGGAAAGGTCAGAGCGGCAGAAGTTCTTGTCCAGGGACGGACATACACCAGACCCGTGGCGAGGCTGATAGAGTTGCCAAGGCTCCCTGATTCCCTTGATGACGATCATGACCCACTGACTTTGTGAATTGCCCTACTCCCCACAACAGACATTGAGTAGTTGACAAGACGATTAATCTGTCTTTGCTTTATCTAATTAGGTGCGGACTAATTAGGAGGCGGCTGTTACAAAGGGTCAGATTAAACCGAATATATATATTTATTGCTTGAGATCCCTTGTATAATATTTGTATATCGTTTGATATCCCTTGTATATTCTTTGTATATATACACGGAATATCCCTTTACCTGGGTACAAACCAGACCATAATATTCGCTCTCCTATTGGACAGCGACCCCTAGGCGCCAACGACCATACCCCCAATGGCAAGTTCAAAGGCAACGCCAAGGCATGTCTCAACATGTCCAGGTTTGCGCAGTAATACGAGACAGAACTGAGGTTGGCACTAGATAATTCACCTTACGTATAAATACGGCGCAGGTGGATACAGCAGCACTTAGCACTAAAACGTTGATGCCTTCACCACGAGACAACGTGTAGTGAAGTGGGCAACTTTGCCTCTGTATAGAGCCTTGAGAACCGCGTGCGAATATATTGCTTAAGTGTCAGAGTTTAACGCAGTACCGTTGAGTTCGACTTATTCTAATGTGAAGTAATAGTCTATCATTTATAGTGTATCGTGCGGCTACCGTTCTTCATTGACCAGCATTACCACCGGTTCGTCGTGTATATAGCTAGTGCACTTATCCAGGCTGGGCGGCCTAAACTCGTGCCCCCATCCGAGGAGTCCTAGACGAGAGCCGTTGGATATGTACACCGGAGAACCTACACCGGCGACTGCAGAACCTTTTCTGGTTGGATTATATTGCTTTGGTACCGTGACTGCTGGAGCAGAGAACCGTCTACCCCACTATAGTGTGGGATCTACCCCCCGTGAGGAGCATCCCTCGAGCCCGCCTCTAGGAGGAGGCTGGCTAGCTTTCATCCATGCTGTCGAGCATACTGGATTATAGCTGTTGCTTTGTCTACCGATCAAGGGAGTACTGCACTGGTTCCTGTATCTGGAACCTCGTTATTCCTCGTTGACCCAGACTTTGCACCCGAACATTCCTCTACCCTGCCGGCCTTACACCCGGAGGGAACCCCACAGTGTCTCCAGCTGGTACTAGTGTGCCTTATGTAATAGACCTGTCGCTAAACCACGCCCCCTTTGAAAACTCGGCGCTAAACCACGCCCCCTTTTGAAAACTCGGACAAACAAGCCGACCGTGAATGACTATGGCAGCGGGGGGACATCAAGTTCAATTGTCAGATTTACCACAGCAGGTAATAGACCTGTTTTTTAAAGATGACACAAATATTTCGTCTAGAAGCAGACAGAGAGGGTTACAATATGCAGTGGAAAAGTATGTTCATGAGATAAACATGTACAGAAAAGATACTATTAGAATCGAGGCTAAATGCTACCACTCGCAGCTGAAAAGTGAGAAACCCCACATGCTCTCTATCAATGTTGCGGATGACAACACCATCATGGAGCAGTGTTGTTCATGTATTGCAGGGTAAGTGATTTCTAACACATTATTACCTTAGACCTCAATGATTACTGCTATTGCTGATATATTTTAGTTTAATTTAGTGGTCCAACGCAGTATACCAGCTCTCTCTCACCCACCCGGTATACTGAGTGGGTGGGGCAGGGCTAAAGTCAGGAAGACATTGGATTTACATGTCAAAACCACTGTAGGCCCGACAGCTGTGTCATTTATGTAATGTTAGTGATATTCAAGTAGCAGCTAGTACGAGCAGTGTTCTCAAACAGTATTTCTTTTCTCCCCTTCTCATTTCTGTTGAAATCATAGGGCACCAGGGTACTGTGCACACGTCATTGGGCTCATGTACACCTTGGACATTTCTCGTGCCCAAAATGATGACACCTCATGTACCAGTCGGCCACAGCAGTGGCATAAACCCAGAGGGAAGAAGATATCAGGCCAGCCTATAACCTCTGCAGTCGTGGCAAAAGCCAAACTGAACTGCAAAAGGAGGCCAGTGATCCCTACCTACACTCCTAACAGGTAGTTTCAAAGCACAATAAAAACACATAGGTAATAAAGGCAAAATGATGCTGCTTCACAGTTTATTGAAAAAAATAATAGCAGGCACAACATCCGATACATTTCTAACACAGTTAACAGTAACATGTATCAAATCAAAATTTTACAAAGTCCTCTATTTACCGTTGGAAACTGTCCTTCTATGAAGTATTGAGAGTATTGAGATTAGAGACATCCATGCAGTGCTAGAGCACAGGGAGCAAGGACAGAATCGATCCAAATATTACTTACTGCGGCCCATAAGGTAAAATCAGTACTAGGTTGAACACTTGTAACTTGACACCAGATAATTAAAAAAAATCATGTTTTTTTATCTTTTCTTTTTCTGTTTACTGTTATATTTTTTAGTTGTTTCTAAATTGTATTTTCCCCTATTACTTTGTAACAGGATCAGAGGTTATCTAACAAACATAATTATGATTTATTTTTTAATTAATTGTATCCTATACATTTCCTAAAAAGTTGGTCACAAAAAAAAACAGTAACATGTATCTTTCTGCCTTTAGGAAAGAGTCAGGAATCAGTGAGGAAATATATGAGACACTGGCTGCGTTTACATGGACAGTTTATTCCCCTTTTCATTCGGAATTAACGTTAAATCCTATTTAAAGTTATCATGTAAACATCTGAAAATACTTAATTCCGAATGAAAATGGCCATTCCGAAATAAAATCCATTCCGATGTAAGTGGCCGGTTTATTCCGTTTATCATTCCGAATTAAAGCTTTTTCTGTCCATGTAAACGCTTTTTCGGAATTAGTTCCCCCCGGTCTTTCTGCACATGATCGCGCATAGGCTACAGTACACATAGATGATCGCGAACAGGGGCACATATTGTTCCATAGCATACGCCTTCAGTTGATCATGACAAATCCTCTCTTACCTTGACGATTAAAAAGCCTCCATAATTTAGTAAATAAAGCTGTAGCCAGCCAGCTAGTATTGATGCTATACAAAATGCTATCCACAAAATAGCTACATAGCTAACCAACTAAATACAATGGTATCCTGAGGTAACGTTAGATACAACGTTTGCTAGTCGAAATGACTGGACACACACAGGGACAAGTTAAACATCTATCAATTAATTTATTCCAACAGGTAGTTTGAGCTGCATGTGAGCCGCGGTCTTTCTCTCCTCTCCTTTGGAAACGAATGATGTTACGTTAGCTAGAAAAAGCACCGAACCGGCCGGCAAAAGTGAAGCTGCTAGCAACAGACACTATAATACTTCCGTCGGGGGATTTCAAAATAAAAGAGCGACGTCTAAAAGCACCGTAAATAGGTTTATTTTGTACATTATCTAACGTTAACACGAACCTAAACTAACTTTAGATTAGTTTAGGTTCGTGTATAGATATATATATTAGATATTGTAAAGAATAAACGTATTTACGGTGCTTTTAGACGTCGCTCTTTTATTTTGAAACCCCCCGCCCGGAAGTAAAAATGATGCTTATTTGTCTGCTTGTTATCAATGGGTTGCTACATACGGGGTACAATGTTACATAGGCTGTGCGTCGATGTTGCAGAAGCATAAAGGCCTGCAACACCTTTGCTTTGTCGATGTTGTGGTGCAGTTGCTTTGAAGTTGCTGTAGCATTTAGAGGCCTTTAACGTTAGCAGAATAGACACACCGAGAGTCTGGTTAATGTTGTTTGGTACGCTAGCACAGTAGCTGAGAATACCGGTCGCAGCTGTTTGTTTACTTCTGGTAAACGTAATGACGTTACCATCCTGTTTACGTTTACCCAATCAGAAGCCTTCCCAGCCCCAAACCTTACGATGACTCGAAAACTCCCGATTAGACAGTGACTTTCATGTAAACACCTTGTCGGAATTATGATTTGACATGTAAACTCGCATGATTTTTTTTTACATCCGAATGATTTGATTCCGAAGTTATAATTCGGAATTAAAAGTCACCATGTAACCGCAGCCACTGAGAGGAATGAGAGGCACACCTATAAGCTACATTGTTAACAAGACCCCTATACTGGTAGCAGTATGTGGAAAGGACTACCCCATTGGATGTGGTTTGAGCTATCAGGTAATGGTATTCTTGAGGATGCAAGGCTGGAAGTTAGACAGCATACTCACAACATACCAGATCTGGTTGATGTTTGTCAACCTTATGTTAGGGATCCTCTCTGACACTATTTTAAATTTCTTTATCTTTGATATAGCACGTTCAACATGAATCCTGTGTGCAGCCACTTTCTTTGTCAGGCAGACATCTGTAGAGGGCATCTGCCTTTTTCCTCTGACGAAGGGTGGGATGTTTATTTCAAGTCCAATTTCTTGTAGCTCATTTTCAATTAAAAATCCTTTATCTACCATAAGCCCATCCCCTTCCTGCAGATAGCCATGTTTAAGCAGATTTTTCATTAGCTCAATAAAGTTGCTCTGCCTAACTATTTCCTTGTCAGACATAGATCCAGTGAAAAGAGTTGAACAAAATATTACAGAACCTCGTGGATCACATGCTATGAGGGATTTCAATGTGTTTGCAGACTTGTAGGTTGAGTAACTTTGACTCTGCAATACAAGTGAAGTTGGGGTTTGAATTTTTAACTCTGTACAGTCTAATATTGCCATCGTTGTAGGAAATTCCTCTCTGTACTTTCCTGGCATTTGTGCCATTATTACGTCTCTGTGAGGCCACGCGGGTAGTTCCCCTAGAACTGTGAACATGTAGTCCACCCATGCGTTAAACAAAGTACCAACACTACGTTCATCAATCATAAATCTAAATGCCAAATCTTTTAAATCATGATTTTGTCTCAGTTTCATGAGAACAAGCAAGAGCTGCACACGCAGGGGCATTGTGTTAATTTGCCAATCAGTTCTGCTATATGTCAATGGGACTGAAGTTTGCTGTGCTGTTTCACTACTAGGTATACTAAACACAGTACATAGATTGTTGAATTCATCATAAGTGAATCCAGTGGAATATTTGAAATACGCTGGTACACGGCTGTGCTGCAAGACCTCTGGTGTTAATCTATTTGGTTCTTGATTCTGTCTCAGAACAGTATTTATACTAGTCAGTGATTCAATTTGTGCTTGTTGAGTTCTCAATCTTTCATCTCGCTCCTCTGGTCCACCTTCCATTGGGGGAGCCTGCTCCACAGGCCGGCGCTCCTCATCTGGAGGCTCCTCCACACCCTGACCTTCTTAGAGAAGAGAGAGGAGTAAGAGGGGAGGAGAGAGGGGTGATGGATAAGGGGAGAGGGATGAGGGGGAGAGGTGAATGAGGAGAGAAAGAAATTAGACAAATTATTTCTAATCCATTTCTTTTTTCTCTCGCTGCAGCTCCCACTGTTTCAGCGACCACAGACCAACCCAACAACATCCCTGCCTGTATCCTCTCAGTGTACCAAGACCATCCCCATGCCCCTCTCTCCAGACATAGGCATACCAACACCACAGCACATCCAGAGCTTTGATCTGGAGGAATCAAGACAACTACAACTGCAAACGACGGGACAGGCTGCATGTCCACTGTGGCACAAGGAGCGAGAGGGCAGGCTGACAGCATCAGAATTTGGCAAGATACTAAAGAGAAAGAAAATTTCAGATGCCTTCATACAGTCCACATATTACCCCAAGCCCTTCACTGCTACTGCAACAACCTATGGCTCTGCCAATGAGTCAAAAGCCAAGCAGCTGTACCAGGAGAAATTTCCAGATAGGCATGTTCATAACTCTGGCCTCCTCCTGCAACCAGATCTCCCCTTCCTTGGGGCAACACCAGATGCTATAATATGTGACAATGGTCAAACAGGCTTGCTTGAGGTGAAATGTCCCTTTGCAGCAAGGGACACGACGGTAGCAGAGGCAGCCACAGCCATAAAAGATTTCTATGTGCGTAAAGACGGAGAAGCCATGCACATCTCAGAGAGGCACAACTGTTATTACCAAATTCAAGGGCAACTGCTACTTAGCGGACTCAACTTCTGTGACTTTGTACTTTTTACAAGAAGAGATATATATATTGAGAGAGTTCACAGAGATATTCAGTTCATCAATGACATGATTGTAAAGTTGCACACATTCCATGATGCTCACTTTAGTCCAAAAACATAAATCATACCTCTTTCATTGTCACTCATGTCCTGTGTTGGATTGACCTGTGTTGTCTCTGTGAGGGCAGTAACATCTCCAGCACACCTCATTCTGTGAAAAAACACAAAGCTGAGTATTAGCTAAGCATAGACAGATCGTTGTCCCTGTTGTTACTGGTTTCAAGTGGCACTATGGCATCAGAAGTGCATCGAGCATTCTTAGTGCATGTAGTAGTATTCATGTTTCAGTTCATTCATGTTTCAGTTTTTTCTTTTATAAAAAAAAAATCATTCATGCTCATTTGTGCATTAAAAACAATTATTTTCATCAACAAAGTGCATAGAGACATTACTCATCGTTCACCAGAGGTTCCTATATATCCTGTTGTTACTGGTTTCAAGTGGCACTATGGCATCTGAAGTGCATCAAGCATTCTTAGTGCATGTAGTAGTAGTATTCATGTTATTAGTATTCTGTTGTCTGTTAGCCAGTTCTTTATACTATCAATGGTGGTCACTACATTACATCTA
Organism: Notolepis coatsorum; assembly: GCF_963971535.1. Classification (NCBI taxonomy): domain Eukaryota; kingdom Metazoa; phylum Chordata; class Actinopteri; order Aulopiformes; family Paralepididae; genus Notolepis; species Notolepis coatsorum. The sequence continues at coordinate 67,315,445 of NC_140174.1, forward strand.
TAACTGTCCTTGTTGGTCATCATTTGATTCATTTCCACTGTTATGCACCTGGCTTGCGGTAACGTTACCGCACATACAGTTAGAAGATGTATTGATAACAGTTAGAACATGTATTGATAACAGTTATAACTTGTATTGATAACAGTTAGAAGATGTATTGATAACTGTTAGTCTAGAACAGGGGTCAGCAACCTTTTTGACATGGAGTGTCTGTTTGAAATATAGTTGTAACTAGTGTGCCTCAACAATATTCCATGCATCGTAATTTTTTTCTTCTCATAATCAGGTATTTTTAATGATAATTTTTACATTATTACATCATTATTGCTATTGTTATTATTAACAATATTATTATGATGGATGTATCAACCCTAAATCTGAGTTGGGGGGGGGGGGGTGCAATGCAGACAAACAGCTGCATACAGTGCGACCATTTCACTCACATTTGCCCATTCATTTTTGGACACATCACACACCATCGGTGTGTGTACTGTACGTGTGCTGTCATAGCTCCACCTACAGGCCTAATGGAGAACACCAGGAGAACACCAGGATGTGAATGGAGGGTGAATGTGAGGTATATCGTGTAAATAAGTTTTGATTGATCGCAAGACTACACTGTACAAAAAATAATAATAATAAGTTACCAGAACTTAAAAATATTTAATTCAGTTACTGTGCATTAAGGTTTTCAGTTTTCAATCCATAATAAGTTAACAGAAAAATAAGTACACAACCACATTATTTCAACCTAATAAAACTATGTTTATTGTCATTGTTTTAAGAACACAAGTTGACTTGGTAATACTCACATTTTGAGTAAAAAAAATGGCTTTTAACATGTGCAATGTTCAATGAAATAGAAAAATAAATAATAAAATGTGTTGATTAATCCCACTGGTCACAATGGTGACCGTAATAATGTTTTTGTTATAAGGCTCTGCAAATGTTACTGAATGATGTAGCAATGTATTTCCAGCTAAATTGAAATAATAAACAAATAAAGGGTCTCAATTAAATATGTGGTAGTAAAAAGAACCTGTGGGAGGATTTCAACAAGATAAATGCGACAACAGTGCAAAATATTTCACTATAATATTTCAAAAAAAAAAAAAAAAAAAAAAAAAAAAAAAAAAATTACTGCTGCCCCCTGTGCCTATGCAAATGCCCCCGCGTGCCTATGCAGGCACGCGTGCCTAGGGTTGCCTACCCCTGGTCTAGAAGATGTACAGTTAGAAGATGTATTGATAACAGTTAGAAGATGTACTGAATGGAATAACAGTTACAAGATGTATTAATAACACAGTTAGATGTATTGATAAGACGGTTAGATGTATTGATAACAGAGCTATAACTTAACGTTATGATGCAGAAATATCTGCGGTATTGTACCTTTTTTTGAGTGATGGTCTGTGTCTTTTCGGAGCAGACACGAGAGCCCGGATGGGATCTGGATTTTCCAGAGTTGGATTGACCTGTGTTGTCTCTGTGAGGGCAGTAACATCTCCAGCACACCTCATTCTGTGAAAAAACACAAAGCTGAGTATTAGCTAAGCATAGACAGATCGTTGTCCCTGTTGTTACTGGTTTCAAGTGGCACTATGGCATCTGAAGTGCATCAAGCATTCTTAGTGCATGTAGTAGTAGTATTCATGTTATTAGTATTCTGTTGTCTGTTAGCCAGTTCTTTATACTATCAATGGTGGTCACTACATTACATCTATAACTGTCCTTGTTGGTCATCATTTGATTCATTTCCACTGTTATGCACCTGGCTTGCGGTAACGTTACCGCACATACAGTTAGAAGATGTATTGATAACAGTTAGAACATGTATTGATAACAGTTATAACTTGTATTGATAACAGTTAGAAGATGTATTGATAACTGTTAGTCTAGAAGATGTACAGTTAGAAGATGTATTGATAACAGTTAGAAGATGTATTGAATGGAATAACAGTTACAAGATGTATTAATAACACAGTTAGATGTATTGATAAGACGGTTAGATGTATTGATAACAGAGCTATAACTTAACGTTATGATGCAGAAATATCTGCGGTATTGTACCTTTTTTTGGGTGAGGGTCTGTGTGTTTTCGGAGCAGACACGAGAGCCCGGATGGGATCTGGATTTTCCAGAGTTGGATTGACCTGTGTTGTCTCTGTGAGGGCAGTAACATCTCCAGCACACCTCATTCTGTGAAAAAACACAAAGCTGAGTATTAGCTAAGCATAGACAGATCGTTGTCCCTGTTGTTACTGGTTTCAAGTGGCACTATGGCATCTGAAGTGCATCAAGCATTCTTAGTGCATGTAGTAGTAGTATTCATGTTATTAGTATTCTGTTGTCTGTTAGCCAGTTCTTTATACTATCAATGGTGGTCACTACATTACATCTATAACTGTCCTTGTTGGTCATCATTTGATTCATTTCCACTGTTATGCACCTGGCTTGCGGTAACGTTACCGCACATACAGTTAGAAGATGTACTGAATGGAATAACAGTTACAAGATGTATTAATAACACAGTTAGATGTATTGATAAGACGGTTAGATGTATTGATAACAGAGCTATAACTTAACGTTATGATGCAGAAATATCTGCGGTATTGTACCTTTTTTTGGGTGAGGGTCTGTGTGTTTTCGGAGCAGACACGAGAGCCCGGATGGGATCTGGATATTCCAGAGTTGGCTTCCCATCTCTGAAGTGCTTTGGGGTGAAAAGACAGAAGCCAAAGTTAGCTAAAAACACCAGCTAACTAGCGAGGACGAGTATAACGTTAGCTAGCTGCTAACGTTGGCTAACTGGGCTGGATACACGATAGCTAGTTACTTCGCAGTCAAAGTCAAACGTTAGCAAACTAATAGTTTGGTCTACGTTTCTAATACATGCCGTCAAATATTATGTCTTTATGAATTGACCTTACCTTTGAGCAAACATAAGTGTCCTTGGTAATGGTATTCACGTTCAGTTGTTTATGTGGTCGACGACACAAAACAATCCACCGCTTGCACTTGTGTAGTTTTCGTAAGGGCTTCGGAAAAGGTACAAAATATACTCCTCCATCCAGTCTTTCGGGGTACCTGGTGTCTGAATTACAGGTACCCCACGCACAGCGTTTCACCATCAGATATTTTGTAGATAATAACAAAAAACTGAACTCTTGACAGTGGTTGCGATCACGTCCGTCTGGTTTGATACAACCTAAAACCTAGGTTGACCGAGTTTTCAAAAGGGGGCGTGGTTTAGCGCCGAGTTTTCAAAGGGGGCGTGGTTTAGCGACAGGTCTATTGCTATGCTACAGGTGGCGTCAGTTTAGACCCATCTTACTATTCTCATTGACTTACACTCTTGACCTACTTTACGTGTGTTCTTCGCCTTACAAGCGCGAGTATAATTCTCAATCTGTAACCTAACGTTGCTTGCTCTGATAATAATAAATACCCTCTAAATAGAACTTTATGTGTCATTGCCGTATTCTTGTGTGGGTGTTCACCATATATATTCATGTACTGTATGGCCAGTAATTAAAGTACATAACTAAGTAGTGGTTTAATAATACCATACTCTCAATACAGTCAGGGAATTGTACCCCTCAGTTACAGTAATAGTGTGTAATAGTGTAATAGTGTAATAGTGTAATAGGGTAATAGTGTGTAATAGTGTAATAGTGTGTAATAGTGTAATAGTGTAATAGTGTGTAATAGTGTAATAGTGTGTAATAGTGTGTAATAGTGTAATAGTGTGTAATAGTGTAATAGTGTGTAATAGTGTAATAGTGTAATAGTGTGTAATAGTGTAATAGTGTGTAATAGTGTAATAGTGTGTAATAGTGTAATAGTGTGTAATAGTGTGTAATAGTATAATATTGTGTAATAGTGTAATAGTGTAATAGTGTAATAGTGTGTAATAGTGTAATAGTGTGTAATAGTGTGTAATAGTGTAATAGTGTGTAATAGTGTGTAATAGTGTAATAGTGTGTAATAGTGTAATAGTGTAATAGTGTAATAGTGTGTAATAGTGTAATAGTGTGTAATAGTGTAATAGTGTAATAGTGTGTAATAGTGTAATAGTGTAATAGTGTGTAATAGTGTAACAGTGTAATAGTGTAATAGTGTGTAATAGTGTGTAATAGTGTAATAGTGTGTAATAGTGTAATAGTGTGTAATAGTGTGTAATCGTGTAATAGTGTAATAGTGTAATAGTGTGTAATAGTGTAATAGTGTAATAGTGTGTAATAGTGTAATAGTGTAATAGTGTAATAGGGTAATAGTGTGTAATAGTGTAATAGTGTAATAGTGTGTAATAGTGTAATAGTGTAATAGTGTATTAGTGTGTATTAGTGTGTAATAGTGTAATAGTGTAATAGTGTGTAATAGTGTAATAGTGTAATAGTGTGTAATAGTGTGTAATAGTGTGTAATAGTGTGTAATAGTGTAATAGTGTAATAGTGTAATAGTGTGTAATAGTGTGTAATAGTGTAATAGTGTAATAGTGTGTAATAGTGTAATAGTGTGTAATAGTGTGTAATAGTGTAATATTGTGTAATAGTGTAATAGTGTGTAATAGTGTGTAATAGTGTAATAGTGTAATAGTGTGTAATAGTGTGTAATAGTGTGTAATAGTGTAATAGTGTAATAGTGTGTAATAGTGTAATAGTGTGTAATAGTGTAATAGTGTGTAATAGTGTGTAATAGTGTAATAGTGTGTAATAGTGTAATAGTGTAATAGTGTGTAATAGTGTAATAGTGTGTAATAGTGTAATAGTGTGTAATAGTGTAATAGTGTGTAATAGTGTGTAATAGTGTGTAATAGTGTGTAATAGTGTAATAGTGTGTAATAGTGTAATAGTGTAATAGTGTGTAATAGTGTAATAGTGTGTAATAGTGTAATAGTGTGTAATAGTGTAATAGTGTAATCGTGTGTAATAGTGTAATAGTGTGTAATAGTGTAATAGTGTAATAGAGTGTAATAGTGTAATAGTGTAATAGTGTAATAGTGTAATAGTGTATAATAGTGTAATAGTGTAATAGTGTGTAATAGTGTAATAGTGTGTAATAGTGTAATAGTGTAATAGTGTAATAGTGTGTAATAGTGTAATAGTGTAATAGTGTGTAATAGTGTAATAGTGTAATAGTGTGTAATAGTGTAATAGTGTAATAGTGTGTAATAGTGTAATAGTGTAATAGTGTGTAATAGTGTAATAGTGTGTAATAATGTAATAGTGTGTAATAGTGTAATAATGTGTAATAGTGTAATAGTGTGTAATAGTGTAATAGTGTAATATTGTGTAATAGTGTAATAGTGTAATAGTGTGTAATAGTGTAATAGTGTGTAATAGTGTAATAGTGCTATGCGACTTGCGGGTTGTGTCATTGCACTCAGTAGGGATATCCTCTTTCATTGGTCTATGTTGACCACTCCCCCGATCCTTAGGCCGCGCCCCCTTTTTGTATCCTTTGAACCGTTTGTCATATCGACTCGCGAGAGACCCTCTCCCGTTGGCCGGCGGTGCACAGGCGTCACCCACACGTTCACAATTTCCCCCGCGCGGAATTGTCTAGTTATTATTATTATTATTATTATTATTATTATTATTATTATTATTATTATTATTATTATTATTATTATTATTATTATTATTATTATTATTATTATTATTATTATTATTATTATTATTATTATTATTATTATTATTATTATTATTATTATTATTATTATTATTATTATTATTATTATTATTATTATTATTATTATTATTATTATTATTATTATTATTATTATTATTATTATTATTATTATTATTATTATTATTATTATTATTATTATTATTATTATTATTATTATTTTATTTCATTGTGTTTTTAGCCCTAGTTGCACTTCTGTTGCAACCCCAGTTATCCCATTAGTTCCCCCAAACTTATTGTAGGTCTGTTATATTAAGCTAAGAAGTCTGCTAAGAAGCATAAATATTATTTATTATTATTATTATTATTTTATTTCATTGGGTTTTTAGCCCTAGTTGCACTTTTGTTGCAACCCCAGTTATCCCATTAGTTCCCCCAAACTTAGGTATGTTATGTTAAGCTAAGAAATCTGCTAAGAAGCATATATTATTTATTATTATTTTATTTCATTGGGTTTTTAGCCCTAGTTGCACTTTTGTTGCAACCCCAGTTATCCCATTAGTTCCCCCAAACTTAGGTATGTTACGTTAAACTAAGAAATCTGCTAAGAAGCATAATATTATTTATTATTATTTTATTTCATTGGGTTTTTACTTTTAGCCCTAGTTGCACTTTTGTTGCACTTTTTTGAGTTTATTTCATGTTTTTAACAGTGCATGAAAGATTGTGTATTACTGCAACAAACAAAATTTAAATGAATCATAGTGGTTAAAAAATCTGGGTCGCGACTTAATGACTAAGGAAATGTTGGGTCCTGAGGCTAGACCAGTTGAGAACCACTGCTGTAGAGTACATACACACAGACACAGTGCAAAGGCTTGTTTCTAAGGGTTGACACTGTGGTAATATCCTCAGGGGATTTACTGCCAGAATAGTCTGTCTGTCTGTCTGTCTGTCTGTCTGTCTGTCTGTCTGTCTGTCTGTCTGTCTGTCTGTCTGTCTGTCTGTCTGTCTGTCTGCCTGTCTGCCTGTCTGCCTGTCTGTCTGTCTGTCTGTCTGTCTGTCTGTCTGTCTGTCTGTCTGTCTGTCTGTCTGTCTGTCTGTCTGTCTGTCTGTCTGTCTGTCTGTCTGTCTGTCTGTCTGTCTGTCTGTCTGTCTGTCTGTCTGTCTGTCTGTCTGTCTGTCTGTCTGTCTGTCTGTCTGTCTGTCTGTCTGTCTGTCTGTCTGTCTGTCTGTCTGTCTGTCTGTCTGTCTGTCTGTCTGTCTGTCTGTCTGTCTGTCTGTCTGTCTGTCTGTCTGTCTGTCTGTCTGTCTGTCTGTCTGTCTGTCTGTCTGTCTGTCTGTCTGTCTGTCTGTCTGTCTGTCTGTCTGTCTGTCTGTCTGTCTGTCTGTCTGTCTGTCTGTCTGTCTGTCTGTCTGTCTGTCTGTCTGTCTGTCTGTCTGTCTGTCTGTCTGTCTGTCTGTCTGTCTGTCTGTCTGTCTGTCTGTCTGTCTGTCTGTCTGTCTGTCTGTCTGTCTGTCTGTCTGTCTGTCTGTCTGTCTGTCTGTCTGTCTGTCTGTCTGTCTGTCTGTCTGTCTGTCTGTCTGTCTGTCTGTCTGTCTGTCTGTCTGTCTGTCTGTCTGTCTGTCTGTCTGTCTGTCTGTCTGTCTGTCTGTCTGTCTGTCTGTCTGTCTGTCTGTCTGTCTGTCTGTCTGTCTGTCTGTCTGTCTGTCTGTCTGTCTGTCTGTCTGTCTGTCTGTCTGTCTGTCTGTCTGTCTGTCTGTCTGTCTGTCTGTCTGTCTGTCTGTCTGTCTGTCTGTCTGTCTGTCTGTCTGTCTGTCTGTCTGTCTGTCTGTCTGTCTGTCTGTCTGTCTGTCTGTCTGTCTGTCTGTCTGTCTGTCTGTCTGTCTGTCTGTCTGTCTGTCTGTCTGTCTGTCTGTCTGTCTGTCTGTCTGTCTGTCTGTCTGTCTGTCTGTCTGTCTGTCTGTCTGTCTGTCTGCCTGCCTGCCTGCCTGCCTGCCTGCCTGCCTGCCTGCCTGCCTGCCTGCCTGCCTGCCTGCCTGCCTGCCTGCCTGCCTGCCTGTCTGTCTGTCTGTCTGTCTGTCTGTCTGTCTGTCTGTCTGTCTGTCTCTCTCTCTTTTTCCCTCTCTGTCTGCCTCTCTTTCTATCTGTCTCTCTCTCCCTGTCTCCCTCTCTTTCCTTGACTCCCTCTTTCTCTTTCTGTCTCTCGCCCTCTCTCTCTCATGCTATCTCGCTCTGTTTGTCTCTGTATCTCTCCCTCTCTCTCTCTAAAGTATCTTGTATCTCTCTCTCTCTCTCTCTCTCCCTCTCTCTCTCTCTCTCTCTCTCTCTCTCTCTCTCTCTCTCTCTCTCTCTCTCTCTCTCTGTCTCTGTCTCTCTGTTCTTACTGTTGATTGATGAAGAGAGGAGATGGTAAACGACAGGAGAGAAGGAGTGGATGTTTTATAGTGAATAAAGGAAGAAGGCAGTAAAGAAGGAATGATGAGAAGGGTAGAATAAACAAGTGACAGATGGAAAGAAAGAGAGCATGACAGAGAGAGGAAGAGAGAAGCAGAGTGTCAAAATATCAATGCTTAAAATCAGATTATAAATTCTTGTCTAGTCTGTTAGACATCAAATATCAATGCCTAAAAAAACTATTTTTAGAGCGCCATGATATCGATGCTCAAAATCAGACCCTCGTGACACCTTGTTAGAAATCAAAGCTCCGGGCGGCTAGGTGGTGTAGTGGGCAAGGCGCTCGCCATCAACGCTGGAGACGCTGGGTTCGAATCCAGCTCTCGGCGTTGCTATCAGCTTGGCTGGTCGTTCATACTAACACAATTGGCAGTGTTAGGGGTGGGAAAGCTGATGGGTGGGTCCTGGGCGTTGTGGACAGCGACCCCTACAGTTCAGTCGGGGCGCCTGCACAGCGAGGGTAGGATCTGGAGGGAGGTAGTGTGACCTTCCACACGTTACACTCTCCCGGTGAGAATCTGCGCTGCCAGGCTGGCTGCCGGCTGGCTGCACATGCGTCAGAGGAAAACATGTGACAGTCTCCGGCCTCCCGGACCAACAGTAGGGGGGAGTGGGTTGGGAATTGGCATAACGACTAACAGTGGGATGGGAGAAAAATCGGAAAAAAGGAGGGGGGCAAAAGATAAATAAAAAAAATTAAATAAAAAATCAAAGCTCCATATGATGTGACACTGAAGGGTCTGAAACAATTTTTTTTGTATCCACTTTTTCTCCTTATTTTCAATTTTTTCTCCCATCCCAATTTCGTATCGCCAATTCTCCCCTTCAATTCTCCCCTCCCCTGTCTTGAACATTGCTAGACTATGCCTCCCACTGGTCGGCTGTAGTGAGGATAGAAGCCTTGCATCACGTGTCCCCTCCAGTACATGAGGAGGCAGCCTGTCGCATCTTTTCACCAGACAGCGCGGACTCTCAGTGGCGAGGAGTAACGCGTGGGAGGCTCACACTGCCCCCGATACTTCCTGTCTCTGCTGTACAGACGTCACCCGACTGATCTGTAGGAGTCGCTGTCCACAACGTCCAATCCCCACCCATCGACTTTCCACCCGCTACCTCTGCCAATTGAGATAGTATGACGACTGGCCCAAGCCGCAGGCAATGCCGACTCGGGGAGTCGAGACCGGAGTCTCTTGCATTGGTGACGAGCGCAATCTCCGCTACGCCACCCAGCCGCCCTAGTCTGAAACTATTTTAAACCTCCAGTGATTACACTTTTTACTGTCCCAGGGTTACATTTAGTCGCTAAGCAATATCAGCTACAGTATGTGTGTGCGTATTGGCTGGAATTGTATTATGTTGCCTGGCACTGTTGGTTCCAACCCCCCCCCCCCCCCCCCTTACCCTCAGGGTTGAAACTGAGTTACTGGTGGCTTTGAAAAGCTTTTAAATAGTTTAGAGATATGGATTCACTGGGAATGTAATGGTGTTTCAGAGCCGTTCAACCTTTAGAGCAACTTTTCAACTCAAACTCAGAAGTTTCAAGGTTCTCTGTGCAGCCAAGTGCAGCAAAGATAAGGAGACAGCCTCATTCAGTCAGCCACGGTTCAAGAGATAAAGGACATTAATTACCAAGCCAAGGCAATCTCGCTCCATTGCTATCCAGCCCGAATCTAAACCCAACCAAACCCAGAGTCACACATTGTATAATTACTATAATCTTACTTAAACATTGTCTGGCGTTATGTTGACTACTGTAGACTACATGAGTGCATTCATTAACCTTCACTAATTCAATTATACTTTTTATTTATTTATTATTATCTTTTTCCTCCTTCTTTTTCCGATTTTCTCCCATCCCAATGTTAGTTGTTATGCCAATTCCCAATCCGCTTCCTGGACATCTAATACGAGGACGCGACCCCGGTCAGACGCCTCTGGTTTTAGCTCCGCAACGATGTACACACTTTTAGCTATTATGTTTGTTTTTTCTACTTTTTTATTTAAAGCAACACTGGCGGGTACGTCATACGACCGTCAGACACTTATGGACCTGAACCCCGGGCTCAAAGAGGAGTTCGGAGACACTTTTGACCTAGAATGGCCAGCAGAAATCAGACGGGAGAATGGCGGCAAGGAAAAGAACAAAGGCCACGGCAGGAAGAGACACAGAGGGAGACGTGGAGGTATCAGACTGAGACTAAAAAGAGCTGCTTACCGCCCAGCAATTCCATCCATCTTTCTGGCGAATGCCCGTTCGTTGGAGGGTAGGATGGATGACCTAAGGGCGAGGGTCCGGTTCCAACGGGAGATGAGAGACATCAACATCTTATGTCTCACGGAGACATGGCTCACGTCGGCGACTCCGGACAAAAGCGTATCTCCCTCGGATGCCTTTACAGTCTTACGTGCAGATCGTACCGCTGCCTCAGGAAAGACCATCGGCGGCGGGGTCTGCCTCATCACGAACAATTCCTGGGTTAATCCCGAGGGGGTGCATGTTCTCTCAAACTCGTGTTCCCCGGACATGGAACATCTTTCTATTCTGTGCCGTCCGTTTCATCTCCCGAGGGAGTTCTCCGCGGTCGTCATGACCGCCGTATATATTCCCCCACACGCGAATACGGGCAAAGCGCTGGGAGAACTACACGATCATCTCAACAAACACCAGATCAAACATCCAGATGCAGCGATGGTAGTAGCCGGCGATTTCAACCAGGCCAACCTGAAGAAAGTGATGCCGTCCTTTTTTCAGCACATCGCTTGCTCCACCAGAGGGAAAAACACACTCGACCACTGTTATTCCCCGTTCAGAGCCGGCAGTAGTACAAGGCAGTAGCCGCTCCGCCATTAACGGGGTCCACAAGCTCGAGCGACCACGACTCCATTTAGCTATTTCCGGCATATCAACAGAGATCGCGTGACGCCGTCGTGTCACGTGAGACAAAGAAGTGGACCGGCGAATCAGAGGCCACGCTCCAGGACGTGCTTGCAGACACGGATTGGGATGTATTCAAAGGAAGCGCCAGTGACGTCAGCGAGCTCGCAGACACAGTGGTGTGCTACATTACAACAATAGCCGATGGTATTGTCCCCAGGAAAACGGTGCGGATTTTCCCAAACCAGAAACCGTGGGTGGATAGCACTATTAGAGCAGCTCTGAACTCTCGTACCACCGCCTACAACCTGGGTAGAGAGTCAGGAAACATGGAGGAGTATAAGGCTTCAGTCTATACTCTACGTAAGGCTGTCAAACTTGCTAAGAGGACATATGCTGATAAACTGGAGACACAAATGGCACAAAACGACACAAGAGGATTATGGCAGGGACTGAAGACAATAACTGACTATAAAGTCAGCGCCCCCTCAATGGGGAGCGACGACGCCTCCCTCGCGGACAAGCTCAACATCTTCTACGCTCGGTTTAGTGTAGACAGTGGCGCTGCTGGCTCTCCGGCTAGTGACGTCACTGGCGCGCCGGCTGTTGTGGAGGGGGGGGGGGGGCAACCGCGGGGGGGGGGGGGGACGCTCTCTTGTTGTCGGAACACAGTGTGAGAAGAGCATTTATGCAGGTGAACACCAGGAAGGCTGCTGGCCCAGATGGCATAACAGGACGCATACTCAAGACCTGTGCCAACCAGCTGGCCCCTGTGTTCACCGCCATATTTAATCAATCACTGGCGGAGTCAGTGGTCCCTGCCTGCTTCAAGATGTCTACCATCATCCCTGTGCCGAAGAAACCCTCCCCAACATGTCCAAATGACTACAGACCGGTGGCACTCACCTCTGTGGTCATGAAATGTTTCGAGAGGCTGGTCAAGGACCACATTTGTGCCTCCCTCCCCAGTGATATGGACCCTATGCAATTTGCATACAGGACAAACAGGTCCACCGACGACGCGGTCTCCCAGGTACTGCACAGCACCCTCTCGCACCTTGACCGTCAGAAGGGGGGCTATGTGAGACTGTTGTTCATTGACTACAGCTCAGCGTTCAACACCATAGTCCCCACCAGACTGGTGGACAAGCTGATCGAGCTAGGTCTGAGCTCCGCCCTGAGCGCCTGGGTACTGGACTTTCTGAGCGAAAGACCCCAGGCGGTCAGGGTGGGGGGTCAGACCTCCAACACCATCACCCTGAGCATCGGGTCCCCCCAGGGCTGTGTTCTGAGCCCCCTGCTGTACTCACTCTACACACACGACTGTGTGGCCAAGTTCAGCTCCAACTCCATAGTGAAGTTTGCAGATGACACGTGGTGGTGGGGCTGATCTCGGACAACGACGAGAAGGCCTACCGGGAGGAGGTTGAGGTACTGGAACGCTGGTGCCAGGACAACAGCCTGCTCCTGAACATTGGTAAAACCAAGGAGCTGATCGTGGATTATAGGAGAGGACAGCAGGAGACGCACACACCACTGATGATTAACGGGGCTACCGTGGACAGGGTGAGCAGCTTCAAGTACCTGGGGGTCCACATCTCAGAGGACCTGACATGGTCAACACACATAGACACAGTAGTAAAGAAGGCGAAACAGCGTCTCTACCACCTGAGACAGTTAAGGAAGTTCAGAGTATCGGGAAAGATACTCCAGTCCTTCTACTCAGGAGCTGTAGAGAGCATCTTGACCGGAAACATCACTGCCTGGTATGGAAACAGCACGGCACAGGACAAGAAGGCCCTACAGAGAGTGGTGCGCTCAGCCGAGCGTACCACGGGTATTGCACTACCCCCCCTGCAGGTTCTATACAACAAGAGGTGCAAATCCAGAGCCTGCAGGATAATGAAAGACCCTCACCACCCCAATAACAGCCTGTTTCAGCTGCTGAGGTCAGGCAGAGACGCCTGCGAACCCCAGCTACTAGGACAGAGCGGCTTAGGCTCAGCTTCTTCCCCCAGGCCATCAGAGCCATGAACAATGAACATTGAGTGCTCAGAACATTGAACTGTCCACACACAAGCACACATGAACACACACACGACACGCACACTGTGCACGCTCACACACGAGCAGCCACTTAACACTTTAACATGAGCGGGCACACACTCATGTCGCACACACGCACACTTATGGCCAAAGGAAAGGACACTTTAAATTAGAATAACAGGAACAGTGTATTGCACTACCAAAGCTAACTAGCATGTCCCACATGCTCTGTAAATAACTATGTACAGATACCGAGATGTCACTCCATGTTACCTGTTACCTGTTACTGCACAATGTTGTTTTCTTCTTTGATTCTATTATATGTACCACTGTATTGCACATCGTTGCGGGCAAGACCACCCGCATTTCATTGTATACCTGTATGCCGTGACAATTAAAACTCTTGACTTGACTTGACTTGACTTGGTCGTTGCGCACTCTACCCCCTACCATCGGTCCGGGAGGGCGGAGACTATCACATGCTTCCTCCGACACATGTGTACCCAGCCCACCACTTCTTTTCACCTGGCAGCGTGGACTCTCACTGGGAGAGTGTAACGTGTGGAAGGTCACACTACCTCTCCTAGATCCTTCCCTTGCTGTGCAGGCGCCCCGACTGAACTGTAGGATTCGCTGTTTACAACGACCAGGACCCACCCTCGCCGGGTTTCCCACCCGCTAACACTGCCAATTGTGTTAGTATGGACGGTCGGCCAACCCGGAAGCACCACAGCTGGATTTGATCCCACTGTCTCTGTGGTGGTAGACAGGCGCTTAGTCCGCTGCGCTACTCGGCCACGCCCATTCAATTATACTTTTAACAGACTACTGCTAGTAAAAAGCTATAGTTTTCAAGTTTTTGTGTACTTCCTCATCTGTGCTTATAAGGTGTCTGAGGATTTGTCAAGTATTTCATCTTTTATCTGTGTGCTGCTGGAGTCAATAAGGGCAACTGTTATACTCCCACCTTCCTCTCTTCCCTCTCCTCCTCTTCTTCCTGTCCTCCTCTCCTCCTCCTCCTCTCCTTTATACCTGTGTGTTGATCATGTTAAAGCTGCAGTAGGCAACTTCAGGGGAAATTAGTAGGAGTGATTTCAGAATTCAGCTTTAAGTTGAAAAGAAAATATATATTGTGGCAGATATCATCCCCTGTCCCATGGCTACGTGAAGGATGGGAGATACTACTGCCATGGGAGGAGGAGAATCAATTAGGCAGCTGATTAGGACTGATAGAACACACCTGTGCACCACGAGATCACCCACACCCCACACACACCAGACACGCATAACTTATTGAACAATCCCTTTTTTGTACGAGAGCCTGTTTTGTGTTTTTGACCTCGGACTGTATTACGACTAGGGATGTCCGATATTATCGGCCGATATCGGCAGTAAAATGTGATATCGGAAAATATCGGTATCGGTTTAAAAAAAGAAAAAAACAATAACAATATTTGTTATATATATATCCAGTGAAATTATTAGTTACCTGAAATTATTCAGTTTTTTGGGAGGGGAAACCCTGCATATATCGGTATCGGTTGATATCGGTTGATATCGGTATCGGAAATTAAGAGTTGGACAATATCGGAATATCGGTATCGGTAAAAAAGCCAATATCGAGCATCCCTAATTACGACTACTCGAATTGCCCATCGGACTATATTCTGCCTTATTCAATAAATATCTTTTATTGATTGAAATTGCGCTTGTGTGGACAGTTGAATTTGTTTGTTTTTGAACCGTGACGAGTCTGAACACCACTAGGCTCGTCACAATATATATTGTGTGTATTATATATATATAATACTCAAACAGCTCCCTGCATCAATAACCAATCAGATGTTGGTGTTCCCTGGGTTGTATCGGAAAACTAAGACCACCATCGCATTCCTTGTGACACTCACATCCAGATATAGGTGCCAGGCTGGGGTAGGTAGGCTCAAATGCACAACACAGGAGAAAGGATAATGTTAAACCCTGTAGGGCATTTAATAATATGTTGAAAAAAGTGGAAAACACCAGTGCGGTGTGTGTGTGCGTCTTGAGCCTGGCGGGCAGATGACCGTGACCGGTAGAGAGCACGGGAGTGGAGCCGTGAAGACACAGAGGGAGAAAAACAAAATAAGTCTTCACAAGAGAAGAGGATTAACATTAACGACGGAAGAGGATTAACATTAACGACGGGAGTAGAATGCACAGGGGTGCATTCTCTGGTCAGTAGATGCCTGGGAGAGTACGCCCCGATACCCATGTCGGAGGCATCTACCTCCACGATGAAGGGTCTCGAGGGATCAGGGTTAACTAGGACCGGCGCGGATGTGAAACGCCTCTTCAGGTCCGTGAAGGCGGCACTGGCTGTAGGAGTCCAGATGAAGGGACACAGGGAGGAGGTGAGCGCAGTGAGAGGGGCGACCACCCGACTGTAGTCCCGAATGAATCCCCTCCCTCCGACGTTCCCGGATACGTTCGTCGACATCGATAGTCAATGCGATCAAGTCGTCCAGGGTGGCTGGTCTGTCTCTGACGAGCTCGTCCTTGATGGTCTCACTTATTCCCTGATGAACAACCCTGCATTGTTCCACCCACTTCCAGCGACAAGGATACGGAACTCCGTAGCGAAGGCCGCGGCCGTACGGTTCCCCTGGGAGAGGGACATCAGATGCGCCCGACATCCTGGCTGGCGGTAGGGTGGTCGAAGACCCGCTTGAATTCACAGAGAAATGTGGCCTAGTGGTTAAACAGTTCAGGGCGGACACTAATAGTGGCCTGGGCCCAACTCAAAGTGCAGCCAGTGGTGAGGTTTGTAATGAAGGCGGGGGGAAAAAACTGATTGGGTTGGTGAACAAAAATGAACTCACATTGCAGTGAGGAAGCCACGAAACTGGGCAAATGTACCGTCAAAGGTGCGAGGAATGGCTAGACTTGGTTCACAGGGCTGACTGGGTGGGTGAATAAGCGGGAGATGAAGCAGCGGAGGGTGGTGACACTGGGGGCTGAGCTGGAGCGGTAAGAGTGTGTGACAGCGTGAGCATGGCAACCTGTCCCGATAGCACCTGGATAGCCAACAGGAGATCCCTCATCTGGATGGTGCCCCCCTGCTGGAGAGTCTCCTGGGCCTGGAGCCAATCATTCAGGGCTTGGACGGCTGCAGAGGCTTCCCGAAGCAAGGGCCTATGGTCAGCGAGGACTCTCTCCTGAGCCTGTAGTGACGCTCTTTTCGTCGGGTCTCCCGTGTTCACTCCCATTCTCAAAAAACCCGGTGCTGACCCAGCTGATCTAAATCATTATAGGCCCATCTCCAACTTTCCATTAATTTCTAAAACTATTGAGAGGGTGGTTGCCGCACAGCTTCAGTCCCACCTTGACACAAACAACCTCCACGAACCCTTTCAATTTGGTTTCCACCCAAAACACAGTACCGAAACAGCCCTGGTTAAAATCACCAACGACCTCCTCCGTGCAGCTGACTCTGGGCTTCTCACCATCCTCATCCTCCTTGACCTCAGTGCTGCATTCGACACAATCTCCCATCCACAACTCCTGGACCGCCTGGCTAGCATTGGGATCACTGGTGTCACACTCTCCTGGTTCACATCATACCTCACTGACAGACAACAGTTTGTACAACTAAGGACTCACAAGTCAGGGTGTTCAGCTGTTTCACTGGGTGTCCCCCAGGGGTCAGTATTAGGTCCGCTCCTATTCACCATCTATCTCCTTCCCCTGGGCACAATCCTTCATCACCATGGGGTCCATTTTCACTGCTATGCCGATGATACAGAGGTCTACATCTCCTCCAAACCCACCACTGCCCTTCCCCCCACCTCCCTCACCACCTGCCTTGAGGACATCAGGAGCTGGATGAGCAGACATTTCCTGAAACTAAATGGCAGCAAAACTGAGGCCCTGCTCATTGTCTCCAAATCACAAAATACCCCAGTTCCAAACATCATCATTGACGGCTTCCCTGCACCTTTCTCTTCCCAATTCAAAAGCCTCTGTGTCACTCTAGACGGCTCCCTCTCATTTGCACCACACATTAAAAACATCACCGGACTGCTTTCTTCCATCTCTGTAACATCCCCAGACTCTGCCCATCTCTGTATCCTGTAAGGGCTGCGTGTGTGTGTGGGTCACGAGCAGATAATAGGGACTATTTAAGTTATTCGTATAACGAATAACCACTAAACTGCCTACACAGACATTAAGGAGAAGGGGAAAAATAAACAACAAAAAACAACCTTTCAAGTTCAAGTTCAAGTTCAAGTTCCTTTTATTGCCACACGGCCAGGCCGGTGGAATTCGAGCACGGTGCAGGTGGTACACCACAGTCCACAAAGACGTAAGAAGACACATAACATAACATAAACATAACATAACAGCAGGGGGTAAAATTAGGAGGAGTTGGAGTTAAGTAGCTGTATGGCCTTGGTGGAAGCTTCAAAGTGAGTATTTAAGAAAATCCAAAAAACAGAACACTCAATAAAGAGGTATTGTAGAAAAAGAAATAAGCCCCTGAAGTAACACATTTGATTCATAGGGCCATTGATTTAAGATTAAATTAAAACTAGCTAGATAAATAATATTAATATGTGGACTTTAGACACATTTGTCTCCAGCCTAGGAAAGACATACTATGTTGTTAACTTGCCACACCCCATGGGCTGGAGGACACAATCCCCCAGACTGACTTAATCAGTCACACACTAGTTTCATGTGACACACACACACACACACACACACGCACGCACGCACGCACGCACGCACGCACGCACGCATGCACACACACACACACATACACACACACACACACACACACACACACACACACACACACACACACACACACACACACACACACACACACACACACACACACACACACACACACACAGAAACGCAGGGTGGGGCCCTGACCCACCCCTGATCACAAGAATCATTGTTGTTAAAACCTGTTTATCAAAGAAACCTTTGTAATACATGTGATTTGGAGCAGCTCATTTCTTATGAGAAGAGGGGTCAACAATTTAGATAAGAACCCGGTATTAGCATTGGACTGAGTCTAGTCGAGGCTGGGTCAAGGATGGACGTTTTGTTACTATGCTGTGGAAACCTATGCTTGTATGCTGAATAAATCACCTTTTTCACCAACTGAGCCATTGCCTCTGAAAACCATCTCCAGTCTGAATTCTTCTTGAAAACAGCGCTCTCACTCAAATAATCTACTTCAAAATGGTTCCGATAAACCAGGGACGCAAAAAAAACGAATCCTGGTTACCTTTTTTCTTCACAAACTTGAGAGGGTAAGTAAAGAAATTATGTTAAACAGGAGATGTTGGCGTGAGTCAGGGACAATCAGAAAATGGAGGAAAAGCGCTGATTTCAAGAAAGAAAAACCGGAGGAAAAGGTTGGTGTATTTAAAAGCAGACAGAATGAGTTGAAAAGCACAGTAAAAGTCTATCTTAAGTTCTCTCATTGTCAGGCGAATTGCAAAATAGTAGGAGTTTAGATATAGGTTAATTGGCTAGATCCCGCACTCAATAACAGGCAACGAAGTACAAATGATTACTAATAGGATGAAATTGGCTAGATAGTGCTGTTAAAAAGTGGACGAAGACAAGTTATTATTAAATAAACTAATTTGAGATCCCACACTATTAGAGATGTGATGACAAATATAGAATGACAATTATAATCTTACTATTGATAAAGAGAGAACATTGTGGTAAAATAGTTCCAGAGGTGGAAATGCGCGAACTCGACGTTGGGGACGATGAGTTGTTTAATTAAGAGCTATTGGCACAATTCATTAGGAATAGATGTTTAAAAAACCTGCTAAACTTGCCAAATCATTTGAAATCCATGGTCGCGCCTGGGTGGGGAACGGAAAAAAGCCTGTTTTGAGGTAGGGATTCTCAAAGTTATGGTTACTGAATACTCTGAATAATATAGAATTATTTAATAAAAAATTATAATCCTAGGTTGATTGGCTAGATCCCGCACTGATTAACAGGTAACAAAGTACAAATTATTACTAATAGGTTGATTGGCTAGACCCTGTGCTGTTAAAAAGTGGACGAAGACAAGTTATTATAAGAAAATAGATATATGTATATTCAGAGTCCCAGAAACAATGACGTTGACGGTCTGATAAGACGCATTTTCTAGCTCTGAAGAAATAGGAAAAACATGGATCCATGTATTGTAATACTTATTTTGCAGAATAAAGACGTCCGTTCTGTAAATAAGGAAGTGTAAAATGGCACTTTATAATATAGCTTAGGAAACAAATTAATGAAAATGTTAGGTTGTAGGTTAATTTACGTTGAAATAAGGTAAATAAACAGCATTAGAGACGATCATGTGTATGGAGTGTTTGAATGAACGGCGAATGTGTTGATCTTTGTGTGTTTGTGCAGTTGACATTGTAGCGCGCGATTACTCTTGGAAAATGCTAGCTTTCCATCAGGGAATCTCGTTTTAATAATGAATTATTATAGTATGTTGGGAATGATATAATATGGATGTAATTAGGCGGAGATTTGCGCCCAGGTTTGAGCCGGAACTAAAGTGGGTGCGTTTTGGGTAAAATGTCCGTGCTTTTGAGTACCGGATATACGTGGCGATGCATTTCCGGAACTACAGGAATGAATAGTCAAAGAAGAAAGCTGACGTTAATATGGAAATATATCTTGTGATAACATTAAATACATAGATTAAACACAACGCCACACTAGGAACATAATCTTTGGAAACATCACGATTAAGCATGATAGTATGAAAGTAACAAGGTGTGCGTTTAGACTATGTATTCGACGGAAGAAATGCATATTACATCACAGCTGAAATATGAAAAAGATTGAGCATATTGGATAAATACTAACGTTATATGAGCTGTAATATCTGCAGGGTGACATTCGTATTTTAAAAGTTCTGAAAGGGGCGTTTTAGGTAAAATTAGCCATAGTATATTTGTTTAAAGGTGGATAGGAGGGGGGACGTTTTTACAATATATGTCTAGGTATAGGCCACTGTGATGAAGTTCAATATTGTAGACCATGTTGTTTGACTGGGTTTATTTGGTTAAGAGCTTGGGACATAGCTTATTAAGATAAAAGGGAAATAGTGTGATCATAATACACTGCATTAGAACATTTTAGATATACTATAAATCAGTACGTTTGACTTGTGCATAGCTAACAAATCAGGTTGATAGAAGAGTAATTTACGTATTAAAGTGTGATATAGAAGTTAAGAATAATTCCAGATTTATCATAACACCCATATATTTATAAAACACAAGTTACATAAAAGTGTACTTCCCTTCACTTCATCAGTACATTTAACAATCAGAGTTACCATTGAACACACAGAAACACATAGAAACGCGTGATTTTATAAAGTATAAATGGGTAGCATTTGGGTAGGAAGTGGAACCAGAAGACATTGAATATATTCTATTTGTTTTTATTGATGGTTTAGATAATGTGTGCTCTTGTTGTTTGACTGTGTTGTTGTGTAAATGATAACATTTATAGGATTCTATATTCTGGTTGTTCTCTTTAAAGGTAATAGTAAATCCCAGTAAGTCGTTTTCAGTATGTTGTAATGGAATTGGTTATGGGGAATATTAAACTAATTTAGTGTTATTTGGTTTAGATATAATGGTTAATACTGGATAAAAGTTAATTGATTAATGCAACTATTTAGTTTCACTTAGCTTGTAATGATAGGAGACAGTTGAGACAGACACCGACTCTGCTATGGTTTGTAAAAAATTCCACCCAAATTGTGAAATAATCCTCACTGGTAAATAAACGGATAGTCCAGTCGGGCCTTCACCGAATTGACTTGTATATCTGACTGTATTCAATATCCAAATTGTCATAGTTATCATAATCTATGAGGAAAGGTAGAACATCCTCCAAATGACTTTATTGGATTGCAATACAAGACACAGAAAGTAACAAATGCCTTATATCTCACCCATTAGCAAATGGAAATGCATTTACAGAAAATAGAATCAGACAAATACAAGACTAAACATAGTTATACATTTAGGATAGCAGACATGAGAGAGGGTCTATATAGTTTCTGCTGAGTTCAACAGACTCTCATATCCTGACAACAATGTGACTGTTGTGAGTCCACAGCAAATTATGGCATTCAGTTTAAAACAGTAGATTACTGTACAGAGATTGTCACTTACAAATAGATGGAATTATAAATAGATAGATAGATAGACACATAAGTGTTGATTGCAATATTATAATACAGAAGAGATAGAAAACAATCACACAAGTGGCGACTGAGTTGAGAGAGTAACTAATTTACATATATTGAAAATAACTACTCCTATGAGAGGTGTGAACACTTAATTATGCGACTACAGGCATGACAGAAGAGAGGAGAAATTACTTTATGGAAAACTATATGTCAGATGAAATGTTTTATGATGTGTTCAATAATGCTGTGCTGAATATGCTTGTGACTGTACTAACCAATTATATTGTGCTGATTATGTGTTTATGTGAAGTAGATATGTTTGGTTTACATTGCATGTCAATGAAGATAATGTTATGGTTTGTAACCGACCCCAATCGCACAACACAAGACAGGTATGAGAGTAAGCCAAAACAGGGCAAATCTTTATTATAGAACAAAGGCGGCACAGTCCCTTTATGGGAGAACACAAAAACACTAGAGTCAAGGAAAACTGGGAAATGCGGCACTGTGCCTTTAAGAGGCGAACAGGCTAAGGGACTAGGGCTAAAGGACAGGGCCAGGGCTAAATGTCAAGGACCAGGACCAGGGGCACTGGAGAGGGGAACAGGGGAGAACACAAAAACACTAGAGTCAAGGAAATAAGAAAAATGCGGCTCTGTGCCTTTAAGAGGCGAACAGGCTAAGGGACTAGGGCTAAAGGACAGGGCCAGGGCTAAATGTCAAGGACTAGGACCAGGGGCACTTCCTCCTCCTCAGGGGGGCCGGGCAACGCAGAACAAAGGGGTCCCAGGGGACCGGGGCGAAGAGATGCCATCCTCCCGTGGAAAAATAGGGAGCGATGACGCGCCGGCTTGACGTCTGGAGTGGGAACACTGTAAAACCTCCCGTAGAGAATTAGAGAGCGAAGACGGTGTCCCACTCCAGGCAAACGGCGACAGGTGGTGATGGCTGGCACGTCGTCTCACGCCGGAGACGCAGCAGGTGATGGTAACGTACAGGATGGTAACGTACAGAACTCCATGAACACAGAGTGAACACAGATACAGAACGACCCGACCAGGACTGGAAGGGAGGTCCAGGTATATAAAGCCCTCTGGGGCGCTAATCATAAACTATGACAGCTGCGTGAAGGTAGTCCAAGGGTGGGGGCTGGTGAAGAGTAGAGGAGAGTAAATCATCGCAAGGGTGGGGGCTGGTGAGGGAGAGTAGACAGGGAAAAGTTCAGGGAACAGGCGAATCCTCACAGATAATATGCTAAAAATTCCGATTTCTGTGCTAATCAGAAATGTAATTAATTTAGAAAGATTGTTTTGCATATAGTAAACAATAGTTTACGTCAGCATAATATGTTCACAGTAGGAACTTGTTGCAGGATTGACCATACCAACTATCTATGTGTAATTTATAGTTAAATAACTGCTATGCATTCATTTGGTGACATTGTATACCTTAAGTGTATTATTTTAGATTATTGGAAATGTTTATTTCACATTATAACAGAAGAAATTCTGGATTTCTTTTAAGTAATATAATACTGTATAGTCATATTTTAAGTCTGGCAACAGAAGTGTATACATGACATGAATGGTGTGGAAGTGCTATTGGAGTTTAAAATGTTTTTATTTGATGTTATACGGTAATGTATGATTGTTTATCCCACTGTGCTAATTAAGCTGGTTCTTGATTTGTTTAGTGGATTATAGTATTCAACAAAATGGAAAAAGGGGCAGAGACTATAGGCAAATTCAAACAACTATATGAAATGAATGTTATGAATAACCAAAACATGTGACTAATTTGTTCTTTTTCTGAGAAAATACAGGTGGAAGTGGCCAGTGGGCTAGAAGTATAGATTAGTTTAGAAAATAGGGAACAAAATCCAGATGCAGAACGAACCAGTATGCGGTATGAACGAGAAGACAAACAACGAAAACAAAACAGTATCTTTATATTTCTATCACAAATTCTCTCAATCAAATTAATGTTAAAAGAACAACAATTATGCTAAATTTAGAAGAAATTGTATCTGAAATGACAGTTGTATATATAGTAAAACATGTCTCTTTTTGCCTTGTTCTGCTTCACAGCGTCTCGCCGGGAGAACGGAGTCTGTGACAACATCCATCAAGAAAATAAGGTAAAAATATAACGGATCAAGACAGGGAGTACAGGCAACAACAAAGACACTTAACTGAAGACTTGTGTAAAAGAAACAAGCAATATAAAACACGCCTACATAAACACAAATTAGGAGTTAACTTTTTCCTTCTGCCGATTACAAATAAAGTCTCTGAAAAACAATCTGAACAATAATTTGAAAAGAAAACAGTAGAAGCTTACTTATCGACTACAATACACTTCTGGAGCAAAAGGAAAATATTGAGAAATCTCAACTCAGACAATGACAAAGCAGGCCATTAACTCAGCAATGGCAGCGCGCAAATATATTTCTCTTAAAGAGAGGAGATGGACAGATGGACTACAAACACTACAAAATGAACAACGGATGACCATAAGACCAACGACAAAAGAGCGACCACAACTTTAAATTTAAAATTTTTACAAATTCAATTTGATGACAAATGGACTATAATTCGTTTACTAATTTCTTGGATTATTATTTCTTGTATTAATAATGTTAACATTCTTTCTTTATTTATTTTCTTTATTATCTTTCCCGATATTATTCTTAGTATTATTAACTTGATTGGTAGTTCCTTCTTTTTATTTTTTATTATTATTATTTCTGTTATTATGAATTTTATAAATTACTCTTCTGAATATAAATTTTCATTAAAAAAATATAGATATATGTCTAGGAAAACTGAGTATAAATGTTAACTTACTATTGATAGGTTACATACATTGAAAGATATTAATGGTTTAATTTAGTTAAGCTAAATATAGGAATAACTTAAAAATAACGGTAACCAATATGGAAAAATACAAATATAAAACATAGGAAATTCTGTTTGTGTAAATCCCATTGGGGAATTTACAAGAGAGGAATGAAGTAACACATTTGATTCATAGGGCCATTGATTTAAGATTAAATTAAAACTAGCTAGATAAATAATATTAATATGTGGACTTTAGACACATTTGTCTCCAGCCTAAGAAAGACATACTATGTTGTTAACTTGCCACACCCCATGGGCTGGAGGACACAATCCCCCAGACTGATCTAATCAGTCACACACTAGTTTCATGTGACACACACACACACGTGCGCACACTCGCACGCACACACGCACACATGCACGCACGCTCGCACGCTCGCTCGCACGCACGCACACACACATACACACACACACACACACACACACACACACACACACACACACACACACACACACACACACACACACACACACACACACACACACACACACACACACACACACACACACACACACACACACACACAGAAACCCAGGGTGGGGCCCTGACCCACCCCTGATCACAAGAATCATTGTTATTAAAACCTGTTTATCAAAGAAACCTTGGTAATACGTGTGATTTGGAGCAGTTCATTTTTGATGAGAAGAGGGGTCAACAATTTAGATAAGAACCCGGTATTACCATTGGAAGGGACTGAGTCTAGTCGAGGCTGGGTCAAGGATGGACGTTTTGTTACTATGCTGTGGAAACCTATGCTTGTATGCTGAATAAATCACCTTTTTCACCAACTGAGCCATTGCCTCTGAAAACCATCTCCAGTCTGAATTCTTCTTGAAACCAGCGCTCTCACTCAAAGAATCTACTTCACCCCAAAGGCAACTCATAAAAACAGAGTTTATATTGAAAACATAAAACAATTAACCTCCACCAAGGGAGTTTATGTGCCGTAGTGGGCAAAAGACAGTTCCAAAAGCAACACAACACTACCATAATAGGCTCAGCCTCTATAAAACAAAGTGTAAAATAAAGCCAGTAGCCCAAAACAAGAATGGCTACAAAGAAGGCTAAATGCTGAATAGGTCAGAGATCAGCACTACACAATATAACAAGCCTGACCAAAAGGATAGCCAACTCAAGGAAATGAAAAAGCAGTTAAAGGCCAACTTGCAGGTTGTATTTTTGTTCAATAAACAATGTGACTAGGCCAATGCTGACTTTCATGAAGAGGGGGGACAAATTCTCGAAATTGACCCAGTTTTAGCGTTTTATCAAACATTTTGTCGACCAAACCACAAGCTCCACGCACATGCATATTTTAATCCATGGATCAATAACGTGCGTGTGTCATCTTAATGCTGACGTCACATCAGGTGCAGGGCAGTAAGGGGCTCTGAGAGTCACACACAGCTAGTGGCAGGAGCAGAGAGCCTTGCTACTACTAGCCGAGGAGTGATGAATGAATATGTATCTGTTTCACTAACACTATTGCTCCGTGATCTTAACCATTCATCTCTAAAGCGAACCACTATTTGTAAAAGCCACAACCATGTTACCATATTTGTAATAATGTAAATCATTGTGTCGTTGTACATATTGTGTATATAACGTTAGTAGCTAGCTAAGTTAGGTAACGTAGCTTAGCTTAGCTTGGTAGCCAGAATTCTCGAAACTCATAACAATGCCCGATTTAAAATGGTTCTCTCCTCTTTGTATACCTTTGTCCTCACAAGTATTCTGCCAGGGAACTTATGGACATGACAATAGTAGTAGTTATAAGGTGTTTGAACTTGTAACGTTAGTTAGCTCATAGCTATCGTGACTGATGCACCGAGTGGGATCATGTCTATGTTCCCCGGGTCCTATGTTCCCCGGGTTCTATGTTCCCCGCTTTGATTGATTGATAGATTGAAAATTTTAGACCACCAGCCCTGATTCCAAACTCTAACCTTAACCAGTTCGAACAAGGGCCTAAGCTTAACCGTTCGAAACAAGGCGGACATTAATAATTAATAAAATAATAAACATTTATAAAATTTTCAATCTATTAATCAATCAAAGCGGAGAACATAGAACCCGGGGAACATAGGACCCGGGGAACATAGGGATGATCCCCACCGAGTGGGGCTGCGTCTATTCGAATCCCAACCGGTTCATGCTTATCAACATCGAATCCCAACCGGTTCATGCTTATCAACATGCCGTGACGCATAGCTTGCTAGCCGGCATGAATGCCCGATTTAAAATGGTTCTCTCCTCTTTGTATACCTTTGTCCTCACAAGTATTCTGCCAAGGAACTTATGGACACGACAATAGTAGTAGTTATAAGGTGTTTGAGCTTGTAACGTTAGTTAGCTCATAGCTTTTTTTTTTATCCACCTTTTCTCCCATTTTTCTATATTTTTCTCCCATCCCAATTTCGTATCATCAACCCTCCCCTGTCACGAACGCTGTTTCTTGCCTCCCACAAGCCGGCTGCAATGTGGACTAAGTCATACATAGCACAAGTCCCCTCCGGTACTTGAGGTAACAGCAGTCGCATCTTTTCACCTGCGCAGCTCGATCTCTCAGTGGCGAGGAGTAACGCGTGGGAGGCTCACGCTGCCCCTGACACTTCCTGATTCTACTGCGCAGGCGCACCAACCGACCTGTAGGAGTCGCTGTCCACAACGCCCGATCCCCACCCATCAGTTTCCCACCCCCTAATACGGCCAATGTGTATTAGTACGGACCACCAGCTAAACTGAAAGCAAATGTGGAGCGCTGGGCTCGAACAGGCAAGCCCAGCATCTCCAGATTTCGTGGCGAGTGCCTTGCCCACTACGCCACGTAGCCGCCCGTTAGTTAGCTCATAGCTATCATGGTAGCCCGTTTCGTGACTGATGCACCGAGTGGGCTACTAGTGGGCTACTATCGTATCAACATGCCGGGACGTGTAGCTTGCTAGCCGGCATGATGTGTGTGCAGTGCTTTGCCCCACAGGTCTGAGAAGAGGACCTGCACATTTTACTCGTTCCCCAAACTCTTTTACATGCCCGATTTAAAATGGTTCACGACAGTAGACATAATGCTAATGTTAGCAGGAGCCATATAGCCATATAGCCAGTAGTACTCTGACCCGGACGGGCATAAGGCATAAGTTGCCTGAAGTGACGTCACGGCCGTGCTAGCGTCTGATAAGCTTTTAGATTTGCTCCGTGCATGTTATTCGTGGCATTTCCGGTGTCAAATGAAAAAATAAAATTATTAAATTAGATACCAATGATGTAAACTACACTGTAAACCCGCATGTTCAAAATAATCAATTAGTTTGAGTAGGGTATACTCAATATTCTATGAAAGTTCTACTAACTTGAATGTCTTGAGTTCGTGTGACGTGTTCTTATGTTTTGAGTAAATAAAACTCATAGTTTTTGATTGATTTGGAACTATTCACTTATTAAGTAAGTATAATGTAAAAGCATAACTTAAGTACAACTTAAGATAATTAAGTAGATACAGACTGTAAACCGCATTATGTTTTGAGTAAATAAAACTCATAGTTTTTGATTGACTTGGAATTATTCACTTATTAAGTAAGTATAATGTAAAAGCATAACTTAAGTACAACTTAAGATAATTAAGTAGATACAGACTGTAAACCGCATTATGTTTTGAGTAAATAAAACTCATAGTTTTTGATTGACTTGGAATTATTCACTTATTAAGTAAGTATAATGTAAAAGCATAACTTAAGTACAACTTAAGATAATTAAGTAGATACAGACTGTAAACCGCATTATGTTTTGAGTAAATAAAACTCATAGTTTTTGATTGACTTGGAACTATTCACTTATTAAGTAAGTATAATGTAAAAGCATAACTTAAGTACAACTTAAGATAATTAAGTAGATACAGACTGTAAACTGCATTATGTTTTGAGTAAATAAAACTCATAGTTTTTGATTGACTTGGAACTATTCACTTATTAAGTAAGTATAATGTAAAAGCATAACTTAAGTACAACTTAAGATAATTAAGTAGATACAGACTGTAAACTGCATTATGTTTTGAGTAAATAAAACTCATCGTTTTTGATTGACTTGGAACTATTCACTTATTAAGTAAGTATAATGTAAAAGCATAACTTAAGTACAACTTTATTAACAGATTGCAGAATGGGTATAGAGGTGTGATAGGTGTGATAGGTGTGAGAGGTGTGATAGGTGTGATTGGTGTGAGAGGTGTGATAGGTGTGAGAGGTGTGAGAGGTGTGATAGGTATGATAGATGTGAGAGGTGTGATAGGTGTGATAGGTGGGATAGGTGTGATAGGTGTGATAGGTGTGAGAGGTGTGATAGGTGTGATAGGTGTGAGAGGTGTGATAGGTGTGATAGGTGTGAGAGGTGTGATAGGTGTGAGAGGTGTGATAGGTGTGAGAGGTGTGATAGGTGTGAGAGGTGTGATAGGTGTGAGAGGTGTGATATGTGTGAGAGGTGTGATAGGTGTGAGAGGTGTGATAGGTGTGATAGGTGTGAGAGGTGTGATAGGTGTGATAGGTGTGATAGGTGGGATCAGTGTGAGAGGTGTGATAGGTGTGAGAGGTGTGAGAGGTGTGAGAGGTGTGATAGGTGTGATAGGTGTGATAGGTGTGAGAGGTGTGATAGGTGTGATAGGTGTGAGAGGTGTGATAGGTGTGATAGGTGTGAGAGGTGTGAGAGGTGTGATAGGTGTGAGAGGTGGGATAGGTGTGAGAGGTGTGATAGGTGTGAGAGGAGTGATAGGTGTGAGAGATGTGATAGGTGTGATAGGTGTGATAGGTGTGATAGGTGGGATCGGTGGGATCGGTGTGAGAGGTGTGATAGGTGTGAGAGGTGTGAGAGGTGTGATAGGTGTGATAGGTGTGAGAGGTGTGATAGGTGTGATAGGTGTGATAGGTGTGATAGGTGTTGGAGGTGTGATAGGTGTGATAGGTGTGAGAGGTGTGAGAGGTGTGATAGGTGTGATAGGTGTGAGAGGTGTGATAGGTGTGATAGGTGTGAGAAGTGTGATAGGTGTGAGAGGTGTGAGAGGTTTGATAGGTGTGATAGGTGTGAGAGGTGTGATAGGTGTGATAGGTGGGATAGGTGTGATAGGTGTGATAGGTGTGAGATGTGTGATAGGTGTGATAGGTGTGATAGGTGTGAGAGGTGTGATAGGTGTGAGAGGTGTGATAGGTGTGATAGGTGTGAGAGGTGTGATAGGTGTGAGAGGTGTGATAGGTGTGAGAGGAGTGATAGGTGTGAGAGGTGTGATAGGTGTGAGAGGTGTGATAGGTGTGATAGGTGTGATAGGTGTGAGAGGTGTGATAGGTGTGATAGGTGTGATAGGTGGGATCGGTGTGATAGGTGTGATAGGTGTGAGAGGTGTGAGAGGTGTGATAGGTGTGAGAGGTGTGATAGGTGTGATAGGTGTGATAGGTGTGATAGGTGTGATATGTGTGAGAGGTGTGATAGGTGTGATAGGTGTGAGAGGTGTGAGAGGTGTGATAGGTGTGAGAGGTGTGATAGGTGTGAGAGGAGTGATAGGTGTGAGAGGTGTGATAGGTGTGATAGGTGTGATAGGTGTGATAGGTGGGATCGGTGTGAGAGGTGTGATAGGTGTGAGAGGTGTGAGAGGTGTGATAGGTGTGAGAGGTGTGATAGGTGTGATAGGTGTGATAGGTGTGAGAGGTGTGATAGGTGTGATAGGTGTGAGAGGTGTGATATGTGTGATAGGTGTGAGAGGTGTGATAGGTGTGATAGGTGTGAGAGGTGTGATATGTGTGAGAGGTGTGAGAGGTGTGAGAGGTGTGATAGGTGTGAGAGGTGTGAGAGGTGTGATAGGTGTGATAGGTGTGATAGGTGGGATCGGTGTGAGAGGTGTGATAGGTGTGAGAGGTGTGAGAGCTGTGATAGGTGTGAGAGGTGTGAGAGGTGTGATAGGTGTGAGAGGTGTGATAGGTGGGATCGGTGTGAGAGGTGTGATAGGTGTGATAGGTGGGATCGGTGTGAGAGGTGTGATAGGTGTGAGAGGTGTTAGCTTTTTATGGGTTTTCTTGCTAATGTCCTGTCATGCCTCCGGTCTAGCGGATACGGTGACGCGTCATACAGGAGTCATACAGGCATACATGCATATAGTTGCTGTTATGTACCAGGAGCCTGATCACTCCTGTGTCACTGTGCAGGCAGGCCTGATCACTCCTGTGTCACGGGGCATGTAGGTGAGGGCTGCCAATTAGCCAATTAGTGCTGATTGGTTACCTGCTGGGAGCTTTAAAGCTAGCCCTAGTGACACACATGCAGTGTCTGTGCTTAGGGAAAGAGCTGTCAGGTTCTTCCAGTCCTTGTCCGTTGGGTTCACATTAGTACATTAGTTTACATTTATAATAATAGTTCCTTGATATAGTAGCACTTTGAGTTAGAGCACAGGGTTTTGGTGTTGGTTTGCACATAGGTTGCGTGCCCATGAGCCAGGGTCGTAACAGTTGGGGGCTCGTCCGGGATTTGAACCCGGGACCTCTCGCAACCTAAGCGAGAATCATACCACTCTTCTTTGCATTCCGGTGTCGTTGTTCGGGGCTTTGGGGGTGGATTTGTGGATGCACCTTTGCATGAGGTCACGCTCAATTCTCCCTTAGTATCAGGCAATGTTGTTGTGGGGGTATGTTCTCACATTCCCATAAAGGGGGTGTCCTTCATTCTAGGGAATGATTTGGCTGGTGACAAAGTGTTGGCTACTCCGGTTGTAACTCCCATTCCTGTGGTTTCTGAAGTCCCTAATGAGCTGGCACAGAAACATCCAGGAGTGTTTCCTGTGTGTGCTGTGGCTCGGGAAATGTCAAAGGACAAAAGTGATGTTGTTGATACTTCACTTAGTGACACATTCTTTGTTTAATTGAAATGTGTACCTGTTGAGAATTTTGGAAAGCACACTGTGGATCTACCTCTGCATAATGATTCTCTTGATTGTGGCTTTGTGTTAGGCCCGGTGGTGAAACCAGAGTTGACATGCGTGCCGGAGAAGCATGTGGCAGGAGATGGTATGGCGGCGCAGTGTCTCAGGGTCTTCCCAGCCTGTATGGTGGCTGAGGCCACGAACGAATTGGAGGAGGAGTGTGGGAAGGATGCTATGAGAGGTGCTGTTGTTTCATGTGACACTGTTCTAGTTGGAGAGGCTACTAAGCTTGACTTAGGCTGCCAGCCTTCCCACAGTAGCTCTATTGTCCCTAATGTTTCACTTGTGGGCAGGGATGGTCCCAGTATGTCAGTTGATGATTCTGACATTGATCCACATGTCCACACTGATTCTCTGCCATGCACTAGGTGTGATGGTCAACCTAGTTACCTGTGTCCTGTGGAGCAGGAGCCGCCTTCGCGACCTGGTCTGTTGAGTGGCAGCCATTTTGATTTTGATCAGGACAATGTTATTTTGGGTGACGCCATTTTAGATGGTGTTCCAGACGTTTTTGTGACTGTCGTACTGCCATGTTCCAGGTACGGTGGGGCTGTACCTGAGGCGGTACATCCTACTCTGGATGTTCACAGTTTTCAGTCTATTTTTGACAGGTCGGCATCGGTGGAGGGGCCTGTTGAAAGGGAGCATACAACACGGTTGGTGATCGTGTTCGACAGGGGCCGACCCGCTGTCACTGTTGTGGTGGTGGCCCTGACAACTAATGGGTCACAGTTTCTTTTTTTTTTTTTTTTTTTATGGGTTGTTGTGTGGTGGTTGCCTCTGGGGCAACCAGTTTGGTGGGGGAGGTGTTATGTACCAGGAGCCTGATCACTCCTGTGTCACTGTGCAGGCAGGCCTGATCACTCCTGTGTCACGGGGCATGTAGGTGAGGGCTGCCAATTAGCCAATTAGTGCTGATTGGTTACCTGCTGGGAGCTTTAAAGCTAGCCCTAGTGACACACATGCAGTGTCTGTGCTTAGGGAAAGAGCTGTCAGGTTCTTCCAGTCCTTGTCCGTTGGGTTCACATTAGTACATTAGTTTACATTTATAATAATAGTTCCTTGATATAGTAGCACTTTGAGTTAGAGCACAGGGTTTTGGTGTTGGTTTGCACATAGGTTGCGTGCCCATGAGCCAGGGTTGTAACAGTTGCATATAGCATGTTCTCAATGAAGATATGACCTGTGCCTGTATGCTAGCATGATATGGTTGGTATCTATGACCTGTGCCTGTATAGCATGACACGGTTTGTATCAATGACCTGTGCCTGTATGCTAGCATGACACGGTTGGTATCTATGACCTGTGCCTGTATGCTAGCATTACATGGTTGGTATCTATGACCTGTGCCTGTATGCTAGCATGACATGGTTGGTATCTATGACCTGTGCCTGTATGCTAGCATGACACGGTTGGTATCTATGACCTGTGCCTGTATGCTAGCATGACATGGTTGGTATCTATGACCTGTGCCTGTATGCTAGCATGACATGGTTGGTATCTATGACCTGTGCCTGTATAGCATGACACGGTTGGTATCTATGACCTGTGCCTGTATGCTAGCATGACACGGTTGGTATCTATGACCTGTGCCTGTATGCTAGCATGACATGGTTGGTATCTATGACCTGTGCCTGTATGCTAGCATGACATGGTTGGTATCTATGACCTGTGCCTGTATGCTAGCATGACATGGTTGGTATCTATGACCTGTGCCTGTATGCTAGCATGACATGGTTGGTATCTATGACCTGTGCCTGTATGCTAGCATGACGTGGTTGGTATCTATGACCTGTGCCTGTATAGCATGACACGGTTGGTATCTATGACCTGTGCCTGTATGCTAGCATGACACGGTTGGTATCTATGACCTGTGCCTGTATGCTAGCATGACATGGTTGGTATCTATGACCTGTACCTGTATGCTAGCATGACACGGTTGGTATCTATGACCTGTGCCTGTATGCTAGCATGACATGGTTGGTATCTATGACCTGTGCCTGTATGCTAGCATGACAAGGTTGGTATTTATGACCTGTGCCATATGAATATGAGACATTTCTTTCGTCTTTCTTTCATTCCTGATTTTTATTTTTATATTTTTTTTAGGAGATACAAGATTGTTGGTTCCATATTCCAGCCCAGGTCTGTTTTCTTCAATATTAGGCCACTGGGTGTAGAGTGATTTTCCGAGTATTCAACTCTTTTACATTAATACAGAGAGAGACAGAGAGAGAGAGAGAGAGAGAGAGAGAGAGAGAGAGAGAGAGAGAGAGAGAGAGATAGAGAGAGAAAGAGACAGGGCCTGTGACGTCACTGTACCCATTCTGCAATCTGTTAATAAAGTTTTCAATCAATCAATCAATCAATCAATCAATCAATCAATCAATCAATCAATCAATCAATCAATCAATCCGGGCCTGTCACGGTCACTGTACCCATGAATTCAATAAAGGAATATCTTATCTTATCTTATAAAAAATATATTTTCCACTAATTTCTATGTTTCAACATTACTGTCTGATGCAGTAACATTAGTGTGATGATGTCTGCATGAAAACATGCAACCTGCATGTTTCCCAGATAGCAAAAGACATTAATTAAATGTTGGATTTTGGTCAGATTGGTTATTTTTGGTTGAGGTTGAAAAAGCTATGTTGATTCAATATTTAATTACAGATACTATTTCAACATTTGAAAAACTGTCGTTGAATCAATTTAGTATAGATTCCCCCTCCCCTCCTCCCCTCCTCCCCCTCCCCTCCCCTTCGAGAGGGTAGTCCTAAGCAACTCGCGAGACCTAGAAGATCTCACGGGACTTGAGGTATTCAAACGTAACTTGGCGCGATGGTGTCTTCACTACTGGCTTGACAAATAGTCTGAGCCAAACTCCTTGGTAAGTCATTGACAATATAATGTATTATGCCATTCACATACCATAATCTTGCTGTCATCGTTTGACTACATGCTACTTTGTGAATTATTACCGTGGTGGCAACTAGTAGCCTACAGTGCAGAACGAAGCTTGTTAGCATTGTTAGCATTATTAGCTAGCATGCTAGATAGTATACTAGTTAACTGGTAAGTGAGTTCTTATGGGAATAGTATGATCCCGTTCAGATACCATCACCGGGCTGTTATCGTTTGACTAAATGTTATCTCTGTGCCGTGGCAAATAGTTTGGAGCTTGTTTTAGCAAATAGTATTGCATATTATTACAGTAGCTAGCATGCTACTAACGTTAGCTAGCTAGCATGCTACTAACGTTAGCTAGCATGCTAGCTAACGTTAGTCCGCCATTTTGTTTTGTGATTCAAATGTACGTTTTTAATAGTTACATAAGCATTGTTGTAACTAGTGTTAACAAATATTTGACCTGTGCCTGTATGCTAGCATGACACTGTTGGTATCTATGATCTGTGCCTGTATGCTAGCATGACATGGTTGGTATCTATGACCTGTGCCTGTACACCTGACCTGTGCCGTGACAACATCCACCCGGAGTTTATCACCCACCAGAGCACAACAACATCTGACTGGCTCTGTGCATTCTTCTCTGCATGCTATCAGAGGTGCAAGATCCCCAAGACCTGGCGTCGTGCTTCTGTAATTGCCCTGCCAAAGCCAAACAAACCTGCGGAAGACCCCAAGGCATATCGACCCATCTCGCTGCTCTGTGTTCCATTTAAGATATTGGAAAGAATGATCCATAGCCGCATTGAGCCAGTAATTGACACACAGCTCCCACAGGAACAGGCCGGTTTCCGACGTGGTAGATCAACAGTGGACCAGGTAACACTACTGTCTCAAGACATCGAGGACAGCTTCCAGGCTAATGAGAAAGCAGGGGTAGTGTACCTGGACCTGACTGCTGCGTACGATACTGTCTGGCACCGTGGACTCCACCTGAAGCTGATGAGGATGGTACCTGATCGGCATATGGTGAAGTTTATCATGGAGATGTTGTCTAACCGCAGTTTTGTCCTACACACCAGCGATGGCCAGCGCAGCAGGCTCAGAAGACTGAGGAACGGTGTCCCACAGGGGTCAGTCCTTTCTCCGATGCTGTTTAATATTTACATCTACGATCTCCCAGTCACAGCATCCAGAAAGTACGGCTATGCGGACGATCTTGCCATCATGCTGAGAAAACCCACATGGAAGGCACTGGAGGATGGTCTTAACCAAGACATGGACATCCTAGTAGCCTATCTACAAAAGTGGCGCCTACAGCTCAGCACCAGCAAGACCGTTACAGCAGCATACCATCTCTGCAACAGAGACGCCAAGAGGGAACTGGAGGTATATGCTGACCACAAGCGTCTGGAGTCCCAGCAAGCCCCTAAATACCTTGGCGTGCGTCTGGATCGGACACTGTCCTTCAAACAACACCTCGAAGATGTCAGGGCAAAGACAACATCAAGGGTTGCGCTGATCCGACGCCTCGCAGGTACAACCTGGGGAGCCACTGCCAAGACCCTTCGGATATCCACCCAAGCCCTGGTCTTCTCGGCAGCGGAGTACTGTGCCCCAGTCTGGAGCAGAAGCCCACACGTTAAAAAAGTTGATGCGGCTACTAACAACGCCCTCCGGATCATCAGTGGATGCCTGAAGGCTACACCCGTCTTCCTGCTGCCAGTCCTTGCAGGAATCGCACCAGCTGGCCTACGACGAGAGGCTGCCACTCTCGCCCTAGCAAGGAAGGCAGTGAAGCATGACTGGCACATCCTACACAACACCACAACAACAACAGCACCTATGAGCAGACTCAAGTCCCGCCACCCCTACAACAAGGTGGCACAAGAGATGCTCCGTTCCACCACTGAGGACCTATCCAGAAATGGATGGCTGGCGGCAGCCTGGAAGAGAGAGTGGGAGAGTGCTGGGCCAACCCGTATCCACCACTACATCTGGGATCCAGGAGATGGCGCCACAGGAGACGATCTTCCACGCCGGCAATGGGTTCTGCTGAACCGTTT
The DNA here is from genome assembly GCF_963971535.1 of Notolepis coatsorum. NCBI lineage: Eukaryota > Metazoa > Chordata > Actinopteri > Aulopiformes > Paralepididae > Notolepis > Notolepis coatsorum. The sequence goes on from NC_140174.1 coordinate 67,351,517, forward strand.
AAGATCTGGGGTTGGTCGCTTTAAAGCATCATTAAAGAAGTGGGGCCTGGCAGACAGCGCTGCATGCGAGTGTGGAGACCCTGAGCAGACTGTTGACCACATCCTGACCATCTGCCCCCTATACAAACCACCCTCGGAAGCCAGCCTCTTTGATGTGGGACCAGAGTTAAGGGCATGGCTACAAGATACAGAGTTGGACCTCTGACGTTACACGAAAGAAGAAGTACACGAAAGAAGATGGTTGGTATCTATGACCTGTGCCTGTATGCTAGCATGACACGGTTGGTATCTATGACCTGTGCCTGTATGCTAGCATGACATGGTTGGTATCTATGACCTGTGCCTGTATGCTAGCATGACATGGTTGGTATCTATGACCTGTGCCTGTATGCTAGCATGACATGGTTGGTATCTATGACCTGTGCCTGTATAGCATGACACGGTTGGTATCTATGACCTGTGCCTGTATGCTAGCATGACACGGTTGGTATCTATGACCTGTGCCTGTATGCTAGCATGACATGGTTGGTATCTATGACCTGTGCCTGTATGCTAGCATGACATGGTTGGTATCTATGACCTGTGCCTGTATGCTAGCATGACATGGTTGGTATCTATGACCTGTGCCTGTATGCTAGCATGACACTGTTGGTATCTATGACCTGTGCCTGTATGCTAGCATGACACTGTTGGTATCTATGACCTGTGCCTGTATAGCATGATACTGTTGGTATCTTTGACCTGTGCCTGTATGCTAGCATGACACTGTTGGTATCTATCACCTGTGCCTGTATAGCATGACACTGTTGGTATCTATGACCTGTGCCTGTATAGCATGACACTGTTGGTATCTATGACCTGTGCCTGTATAGCATGACACTGTTGGTATCTATGACCTGTGCCTGTATAGCATGACACTGTTGGTATCTATGACCTGTGCCTGTATGCTAGCATGACACGGTTGACTATTTATTTTAGTTCAATTGTGTTAAACTTGGGACACAGCCATGGCTCTATATTTTATTTCGTTTTGTATGTGAGGCATTTTAGCTTGAAGTTGTTGTTTTGCATTGTGGGTCTTCAGCACAAAGGAATCCCTTGCTGAGGGTAAGATGGTTTTCTGTCTGCTCAGACTCAGAATACTTAATTAACATGATCTGTGCTTCATAAAAAACAGATATTGTTTATCTGGTTTTGGTTATTTTGCACAGTAAATACTTATTCAGGCCTACCTGCAATTCAGAATTTAATCCAGCAGGGCGGCAGTGAATAGTTATTTTATTAATCGATTATTGTGTCTTTATTCACTCGTTGTGTAATTGACCAGTTTATATTCTGTATAAGTTCATATTCTGTATATGTTAATAATGACGCTTTCTGTGTTGTGTTTGTGACTACTCCTTAGGTCCTTGAGCTGCTGTCTGGTCACAACGATACAGTCCCACTCTCAGCATACAAGATCGATGGTCTGCTGCTGCTGCTGACTCCCAAGCAATTCATTCAAGTTTCCATAGCACAATGGCAGCTGCCTCCCCACAACCCATGATCCTTTGTGTTGTTGAGACAGACCGGGCTAGAAAATTAAAACTCAGTTCACGACCCGCCTCTGTTGATGCACTGATCAAGATTATAAAAGAACAGTTGGAAATAGACCTTGACTTCAGTTTGCTGTATGAAGATCCAGACTTTGATGGGAAACTTACTTCCCTTGATGACATTACGGAATTGCCACAAAAAGCTGTTGTGCACATTTCACTTTCGCTCGACTCCAGCTCTCTCGCATCTACTGATATACTTTCAGATATGTCATCTCCAGAACGTTGATATACTTTCAGATATGTCATCTCCAGAACGTCTAAGCAGATGGCCTCCAGGTCCTTTTCCAGTTCCTACATTTGCATTCGATGTTGAGCTGAAACTTAGAGACGGAAACAACGAATTTGAGAAGATCAAGAGACACCTTAAGTTGACAAGAGACCTAAAGCACGACATCTTAGAAAAGCTTGCATCTACAATGTATGCTTTCAAGGCTTATCCAAGTGATAAAGAGATAGCAGTGGCTTCTGCGGCTCTTGTCGCCAAACATCCCTGCTTGAAGGAAGCAGGATCTGAGACCGGCTGCAATGGATGGAAGAACAGCATCAAATTCAAGATGGGCAATTTCAGGAACAAGCTGAGACGGGCAGGATGTGAGGAGGTCACTGTAAATGCTGGAAAAAGAGGTAGAAGCAATCCTGATGGCGAACCTTCACATTCCAACATTAAAAGACCCAAGCGAGCAGAAGTAAACTTCCTACCCAACTATCCCCAAGGAGAGGATTCCTTGAGGCTTGAGCAGTTGAGGCAGACAATTGCTGAAGAAGTCAAGAAGACTGAGAAGAACCTGCCCCTCATTAGAAAGCTGATGCAGACCACATTTGCCCTGCGCCGACAGACCATAGTGAAGTCCAGCCCACCAGTGAAAGAGCTCATGGACCTCTGGCCTGCTCTCAAAATAGAGTCTGAGGTAATATAGATCAGCTCTCTCTTTCCTGTGTTAACATTTGGCACATTCTGTGTGTTTTAAAGTGAAACTTGTGATTCTTAAGCCTGGTTTATATACTCTAGCGGCGCATCTGCGTGTGTGTTCTGTGCGCCCCCGCGAGCTAGTCATCAGCGACCGATTCCGCAAAGCATGTAATGACATGGTTGACCAGAAATCCCGCCGTCATGCTCTGAAACCCAAACCAAACAAAGTAAGAGATCCACCAAGTTGAAGTGACTAATTGATGTTGATATACTATATTGTCCTGCTGTTTTTAAATATAGGTGTATGCAGAGTTCCAGCTGATTACCAACCAGAACCTGCCCAACACATTCTACGCTGAGCTTGACCGCCATCTTCCTCGACTGAGGACGTTATTCAGACAGAAAGCGTCCAAAACTGGGAACACAGCAGATGCTTTGGCTCACATTTTAAAAATCCATGATGAACAGGTGAATAGATTATTATACATGTCATAGGTCGAACCTCTGTAACATTGAACAGGTTCAATGATTCAAATGAGCTTTTGAATTTTACAATTAGTCCACCATTGTGTTTGCCATTTTTCTGATTGCATTAAAGATGTGAACATGTTATTTGTGGACATATCTGATTGGACTGTTTAAAATCCGCTTTGTTCAGTAAACATTTCCATATAATACAATTCTTTTTTTCTTCTTAATCTTACATCTTAATAGGAAATCCATGATGTTCACACCAGGCGTACCACTGTTCTCCATGCCCTGCCTGTGTATCTGCATGAGGAAGTCTCTGGATTTTTCAAAACCTGCACAGTGAGTCCGAGTGAAAATAATTTACAGTACAACTGTATATTAAGTGAACAGTTAATCAAAATGCTAAGTATCAGTCTTCCTTCCTTGTGAAAGAGATATTTGATCTCGACGGGACTAACCTGGTTAAATAAAAATAACCTTCTCACCAAAAAAATTGTTCTAACTAAAATATAAACAACTTACAAACACAACTCCATATACTTAGCTTTGTGCTGCACTTTGTAGAAACCATGGATTTATTTGTGATTATTATGTCTCTTTCATTCCTTCAGGACACGCCTGATGAGCCAGAGCTTCAGGGTGTTGCAGTGGCCCTCCTTACTGTCATCAGTGACCATGACACAAGTCCAGTTCACTACCAGCCTGTGACAATCTCTGTTGTCATTGAAAGTCACATCATGATCAGCCTCCCCAGATTTGGTGATTCCTTCCTGGTAATGTTTGGACTAATCTATGCACTACAACTCAGCTACCCCAAGGGACTTACCAACACTTTTGAATTCATTCAGAAGATTTTACTAGGTCTAGAAGCTGGTAAACTGTCGCCCAGGTTGCAGACTCTCAAGAATGACTTGATGATGCAATAATTTTTTTTTTCTTCAGATTTTTCAATGGATTTTCTCCCCGTCCCAATTAGTCGTTGTGCCAATTCCCCCCCCCCCCTCCCCTACCTGGTGCTGTATGCATGTTCTCCTACGAGTCGGTATAAGGGCGTCCCGAGTCGATCGCACGCTTCCCCCGAGACGTGCGCCGACAGCCAGTGACGTCTTTTCACTTGGCAGCGAGGGCTCTCAGTGGTGAAGTGTAACGAGTGGGAGGGCACGCTATCTCCACCAAGTCCTGCCCCGCTTAGCAAGCGCCGAGACCTGACCTGTAGGCCTCGCTGTCCACAACGCCAAATTCCCACCCGCCAGCTTCCCCACCCCCTAATACTGCCAAATTGTATTAGTGTGAACGGCCAGCCAAGCTGGTGACAACGCAGGGAGTTGGATTCGAACATGCGAATCCAGTGTCTCCAGCGTTGGTGACGAACGCAATCTCCGCTACATCACCTGACCGCTCTTGCATTAAACTTTTGAAGGTATTATTTTGACATGACAAGGAAATTAATACCTCACCCCACATCCTTCTTTCAGATGAGTTTCTATTCCTTACTGTAATCAGTGATCGTGACACAAGTCCAGTTCACTACCAGCCTGTGACAATCTCTATTGTCATTGAAAGTCATATCATGATCAGCCTCCCCAGATTTGGTGATTCCTTCCTGTAATGTTTGGACTAATCTATGCACTACCCCAAAGCACTTACCAACACCTCAAAAGTGTGTCTATAGAAACTCATCTGAAATGTCTTGTCATGTCAAAATAATACCTTCAAAAGTTGCTGTACTACTTTGCAGATGTTCAGCCAATAGGTCCAAACTACTCAATGTACCTTGTTCTTAATTTTTTATGTAATATGTTTACATTTGAGAGTTTTACAGTTCGAATTTTCTTAACCGTCTATAGCTGGCATTATTGTAATTTCATCCAAGTAAGTTTTAGAGTTGAAAGAGTTTATCAGAATCTCAAAGGCAACATCCAAGTCCCAAACGTTTGTTTCTCGAGGAACAATAGGAGGCAATGGGCATAAATGCCACTCTGCCCTGACTGCTTCCATTGCTTGTAGGCAGTGGTAGAGTTAGTGTTCTCAGTACAGAGTACAAGGCGATATACCAGGAGCCATAAACGCAACACAGAAGCGTTATTATTAACATATACAGAATATGAACTTATACAGAATATGAACTGGTCAATTACACAACGAGTGAATAAAGACACAATAATTGATTAATAAAATAACTATTCACCATTAGCTGGACTCAGTTCCGTTTCACTTGAATGAATCGCTTGGGAGTCAGCAGCAGCAGACCATCGATCTTGTATGCTGAGAGTGGGACTGTATCATTGAGACCTTGTAGGCAGAAAGAAAACTTGAAAAAAGTAAAAATCTAGTTATGAGTGAAATTGACCTTGTCAATAAATGTTTTATCTTTTTTTTTTTTTTTTTTTATTATTTTTTAAACAAACATAAAATGTAATGCAGTATTAACAGTATTGCCAGCTGTATAGCGTGTAATGTGGATTGGTATTTTGGTTCCACATTGGCAGGACCCAATATACAGCACAACGTTTGTGAATTTTACATGTGCCAAGCGGATTGACAATTTTCAGATAATCTATACATTTTATTCTGTACTGTACATAGATACACTGTGTTATCCCAACGGTCACAATAGTTGCCGTCAACATGTTTGCTCATTCTATGACCACACTATACAAATTTGAGTAATTCAGCCAGGATGTAAACAGCTCTGGTCATGTGCACTGCACATATTGAGACCCTTTATTATTTCAATATTTGCTGGAAATACATTGATACATCATTCAGCAACATTTTCAGAGCCTTATAACAAACATTATTACACTATTGTGACCAGTGGGATTAAATGTGTAATATACATTACATTGCATGTTATAACATGCATGTATTTATTTTCTATATTTTCAGATAATCTATACATTTTATTCTGTACTGTACATAGATACACTGTGTTATCCCAACGGTCACAATAGTTGCCGTCAACATGTTTGCTCATTCTATGACCACACTATACAAATTTGAGTAATTCAGCCAGGATGTAAACAGCTCTGGTCATGTGCACTGCACATATTGAGACCCTTTATTATTTCAATATTTGCTGGAAATACATTGATACATCATTCAGTAACATTTTCAGAGCCTTATAACAAACATTATTACACTATTGTGACCAGTGGGATTAAATGTGTAATATACATTACATTTTATGTACATGTTATAACATGCATGTATTTATTTTCTATATATATTTTCTATATATATATTTTCAATTTTAACATTGCCATAATGTTGGAGAGGGCAACACAATGTTTTTGTAAGATAAATAGATGTATACTCTTTGAATAGAAATAAATATAAAGAGTTTGAAGTTGTAACACAATGTTTTTGTAAGATAAATAGTTTCGATGAAGAACAAAACCTCCTAAATGCATACAAAAAAAGGGGAAAACTTCATATCTGCACTTTGCGAGGCACTAATACCTGGTCGGTATTGTTAACATACGTGTAATATAGTCCAAAAACAGTGTATACGGTGTTTACAGTGTTATTGTACATTGCTAACATACAGTTTATATATTATATATGTATACTCTTTGAATAGAAAAAAATAAAATGGTTTGAAGTTGATATAATGTGCTTGTGTAGTTATTTTTCTGTTAACTTATTCACATGGATTTTAAAACTGAACCTTAAGTTATAGTAACTGAAAATATTTGAGTTGATTAACTTAAAAATTTGAGTTGATTAACTTAAAAGAAATGAGGCATTAGATTGCCTCAATGTCTTTGAGTTCTGTTAACTTAATCACATGGTTTTTAGGTTGAACCTTAAGTCACAGTAACTGAACATATTTGAGTTGCCTCCACTTGAGAACCTTAAGTCACAGTAACTGAACATATTTGAACTGCCTTAACTGAGAACTGTAAGTCACAGTAACTGAACATATTTGAGTTGACACCACTTGAGAACCTTAAGTCACAGTAACTGAATATATTTGAATTGCCTTAACTGAGAACTGTAAGTCACAGTAACTGAACATATTTGAGGTGACTCCACTAGAGAACCTTAAGTCACAGTAACTGAACATATTTGAACTGCCTTAACTGAGAACTGTAAGTCACAGTAACTGAATATATTTGAGTTGCCTCCACTAGAGAACCTTAAGTCACAGTAACTGAACATATTTGAACTGCCTTAACTGAGAACTGTAAGTCACAGTAACTGAACATATTTGAGTTGACACCACTTGAGAACCTTAAGTCACAGTAACTGAACATATTTGAATTGCCTTAACTGAGAACTGTAAGTCACAGTAACTGAACATATTTGAGGTGACTCCACTAGAGAACCTTAAGTCACAGTAACTGAACATATTTGAATTGCCTTAGCTGAGAACTGTAAGTCACAGTAACTGAACATATTTGAGTTGCCTCCACTTGAGAACCTTAAGTCACAGTAACTGAACATATTTGAACTGCCTTAACTGAGAACTGTAAGTCACAGTAACTGAACATATTTGAGTTGACTCCACTTGAGAACTGTAAGTCAGAGTAACTGACCATATTTGATTTGACTTAACTGAGAACCTTAAGTCACAGTAACAGACCATATTTGAGTTTCCTTAACTGAGAATTGTAAGTCTTAGCCAACTGAAAACATTTGAGTTGATCAACTTAAAAAATTTGAGGCATGGGATTTGTTAGGGTTTGTAACCGACCTCAAACGCAACGGCACAGAGAGAGTTGTTCAGAGTTAGCCAAAGCAAGGGCGTATTTATTTTCAGAGTTACAAGATGAAATGAAGTTGAGCAACCGAACAAACTGGGAATCTGGCATGTGAAGATTGTTGCGGCTCTGCAGATACTCCCAGTAGGTGGTGGTGAGGAATTGGCTTGTGACGTCTGAAGCGGCTCTGCAGATCCTCCCAGCTTTCACTCCCGGTGGAAACGGAGAGAGAGAGAAATCAGAGTTAGCCCAGCGCACAACAGAAGCAGAGAGGTGACTGATCCAGTATATATCCAAGTGACTTGATCTTCGGTGTACCACACACAAGTTAGCAGAGTCCAGAGAAAAAACAATACGGTAATCCAAAGTGTAAATCCAACACAAAAATAGGTGAGAACAGTACAAACAAAAACGGGATCTCTTCGGTGTTTCACAAACACACAAAAAACTGATGATCCAAAAAGAACTGTTTCCAAAAACTCACCAGAGCGCAACGCGTAAAGCGGGCAGATAACGAGGCGCAGCTCCGAACGGGGAACCAGGTTCTCCACAGGGATTCTCCACGAAAGTCCTGGAGAGCAAAAGACAGGAAACAGCGACGGGGAAGGCAGGCAAATGCAGGAGTAATTCAGAACGATCCAACATCGATAGTAGGGGGATCAGAGTATATAAAGCCACAGGGGCGCTGATTACAAGCTGTGACAGCTGCAGGATGAGATTGATAATTGCTCCAAAAGCGTGTGGCGGGGAAAGCACCAATCAACACGGCACCTTACAGGAACGGAGCGTGTGGCGGGGAATGCGTCTAATCAACAAAGTACCTTAAAGGAACGGAGCGTGTGGCTGGGGAGCGGACCAAACCTCACAGGATTACGTCAATTTTTTTAAGTTCTGGAAACTTATTCGGGTTTACAGTGTACCCATAATTGCAGAGTAGGGTTTAACCTGCAAGTTGGCCTTTAACGCTGGAAGACTCAAACCTAAATAGACTCAGCTTTACCATAGGCACAGCTGCACTGAATCACGTGCAATCAAGCCCACACACCTGCCGACCCATGAGGCAATTAACCACAGAGGCCTGTGATTGACAGCTATCCCCCACAGGAGACGAAATAGACAGCTGTCCCTCACAGAAAGGAAAAATAAAGCAAAAACCATGACAAATCCAGCACTGAAATCCTGGTCCACTAATTTGTTACATCCCAGATCGACTACTGCAATGCTCTCCTCACTGGCTGTCCCACCAAACTCCTCAACAGACTCCAAATTATCCAGAACTCTGCTGCCAGGATCATCACCCGCACCAATTCATTCAACCACATCACCCCCGTTCTCATTCAATAGACCTGTCGCTAAACCACGCCCCAAAACAATCATATCACAGCAAAAATCCTCGCTACAGAAACCTCGGTCAACTAGGTTTGTGGGCTGTATCAAACCAGACGGCTGTGATCGAAAACACTGTGAAGAGTTCAGTTTATATGTTATTATCTACCTAATATCTGATGGTGAAACGCTGTGCGTGGGGTACCTGTAATTCGGACACCAGGTACCCTGAAAGACTGGATGGAGGAGTATATTTCATACCTTTTCCGAAGCCCAAAAGACAACTCGACAAATGCAAGCGATGGATTCTGCTGTGTCGTCGACCACATACACAACTGAATGTGAAGACCATTACCAAGGACACTTATGTTTGCTCAAAGGTAAGGTCAATTCATAAAGACATAATATTTGACGGCATGTATTAGAAACGTAGACCAAACTATTAGTTTGCTAACATTTTACTTTGACTGCCAACTAGCTAGCGTATATCCGGGCTCTCGTATCTGCTCCGAAAAGACACAGACCCTACCTCTCGAATGACAACCTTGTTAGCTTTCTGCATCATAACGTTAGCCTTATGTATCATAACATAAGCTTTCTGCATCATAACGTTAGCTTTCTGCATCATAACGTTAGCTTTCTGCATCATAACGTTAGCCTTTTCTTTTTTTTTGATAATTATTTTTTTATTATTACTTACATGAAACAAGACAACACATTAATCACAATCACAATACACAGAACTTCACAGGGAAATAACAAAAACAATAATAATACAGGATATAACAATTTATAAATTATAAAGACAAAAAGGAAAGAAAACAGAGTTCAACCTTTTTAAATTCAAAATTCAAAATTCCAGGGGTACTATCTAATAGATGACCAAATAGCGAAGAACTAGCTAAACAGCTGCCCCCCAATAAAATCCCTAGTTAAATTCAAGACATCACAAAAGACAAGACAGACAAGACATTTCCTCCTCCCCCTCCCACGAGACCGCTGGACTCCCCCGAACAAGCACCCCAACCCCGCTCAGCCGCACACGGCGGTCCTGACCTTCTCAGCTGCTGCGAACCATAGGTCAATCCCAGCCTGCCCCACCCCAATCACCCGCGCCGTGGATATCTCAAGATAAATCACATCCAACAGTGTTAGGGACCAGTTAATCACTGTGAGCTTCTCAGGCTCCTTCCATCTCATTGCTATTAGCTTCTTCACTGCTGTGACGCCCGCTTGGACAACCCTTTTCAGTTGTACGGACGCGGGTAGTGTTGTTATATCGTTCAGGAGTAGCGTAACAGCTGTGAATGGGATAGTTAAGCCACACAGATCTGAAAGTTTGTCCGCTATTGACCTCCAGAAGTGGGCCACTGGTGGGCAATCCCAATACATATGCATATAAGTGCCAGTGGCCTTTTGAGAGCACAAAGTGCACAGAGAGTCGGTTATCAGTCCCATAGCAAATAGCTTCCTAGGTGTAAGATAGGTCCTATGAATATAATTAAAATTAATTTGCTGGTGATTGGGGTTGCGGGAAGACAATGCCACATTTGCCCAAACATCATCCCAGTCAAACTCGGGGTCCAACTCCGGGATATCCACACGCCAGATTGTATCCAATGATACATTTTTATACGTGGACTGAATTAAGAGCGTATAAAAGTCTGAGACAAACCCTCTGGAGGTCGTCCTGTCCACTATAAGCCTGAGGAAGGGGTGTGGTTGCAAAGCTTGAGCCCACGGCACGCCATGCGCCCTCAGCGCTGACCTTAGTTGAAGGTAAAGAAAGAAGGACTCGCCGGGAAGATCATAAAATTCTCTTAAGTCCTGAAACGCATGGAGGCCGTTCTTATCATAAATATCCTCCAGAGTATGAACTCCCCTCCTTTGCCATTGAGGAATATTAACCGGCTTGTGCCCAACAAGTAATTGCTGGTTATTAAAAATTGGAGAGTCCAGGTGCCATGGGCATTTAACCCCACACGACTTCTGTACATTAGGCCACGTCTGGATCACGTGAGCTATGATCGGTCCATACCTCAGTCGGCATTTCGAAATAGGGACAGTGGAGTACACCACATCCTGCAATCTTAGCGGTGAGGCCGCCGCCGCTTCTAAGGAGCGCCAAGATACAGCATCCACAGGGTCTAGCCAGCACATCAGAGGTCTCAGTGAAAAGGACCAGAAATAAAGCTTAAAATCAGAGATTGCGAGGCCCCCATCTTGTTTCCTACGTTGAGTAGTAGCTCTTTTGATTCTCGGCGTTTGTTATTCCAGATAAACTTAGATACCATCGATTGTACCTTGCGCCAGTGGTCTATTGGAGGGGGCAGGGGGAGCATTGAGCTAACAAAATGTATCCTAGGCAGGACATTAATTTTGATTATGGAAGCTCGGGCTTGTAAGGAGTTAGGAAGGGACGACCATCTGTCTAGATCCTGGCGTATTTTATCATAAGTACCCGTGAAGTTGTACTTAGTAGTTTGACTCAGCGTGGGGAATATCTCTATACCTAAGTATTTAAAATGTTCCACTATGGGGATATCAGCTGGTAGTCGCACCGCCTTGGCCAGCTCATTAAGAGGTAGGCAGGCTGATTTGTTCCAGTTAATCTTAAAGCCTGACAATTTACCAAAGTCGTCGATTATTCCCAGTAATTTTGTGGCCGACCGGGAAGGGTCATCCATAAAAATCAGTAGGTCATCCGCATAGAGAGCAATTTTGTGTGGTGTATTATTGATCATTATGGGGACGATGTCCTCCGATTGCCTAATACATTGGGCCAATGGTTCGAGGGAAAGCGCGAATAGTCCTGGGCTCAGAGGACAACCCTGTCTAGAAGATCTGGAGACTGGGAAAAGTGTGGAACAGTTTTTGCCTGTCAGTATCATTGCCGACGGCGAGGCATACAGGACTTTAATCATATGAATAAAATTCTTTCCAAGACCCATGACCTCAAGTACCTTCCACAGGTATGACCATTCTAGTCTGTCAAACGCCTTCATGGCATCCAAAGACAGAACTGTGGACGGAGCTGTATTGTCTTTACTGTTATCGACTACATGCAACAGCCTCCTAAGATTATCTGCAGCCAGGCGCCCCGGGATAAAACCAGTTTGATCGCAGTGTACCAATACCGTCATAAATCTCTGCAGGCGGCGGGCCAGCACCTTGGCAAACACTTTTAAATCGACCCGAGAAGACTCAAGGGCCTATAGCTACCACAATCATTGGGATCTTTGTCCTTCTTGAGAAGTAAAGAAATCAACGCCATGTTGACATCTCTTGAGAACTCCCCTTGTTCGATAGCGTAATTGATCATATCGAGCATCAATGGACCCAGTTGGTCCCAGAAAGCTAAATACACCTCGGGTGGAATACCATCCCAGCCTGGTGCCTTACCCCTCTGCATTTCAGCAATCGTCTCCCTTAGTTCCATAAGAGTGATCGGTTTCCCCAGTTCCTTAGCCTCTTCCTCAGAAATGTGGGGTATCTCAAGCCCGCCAATGAACGATTCAAATTTAGAGTCGTCGAGATTAACCTCTGAGCTATATAACTGTGAGTAAAACTCTTTAAAAGTGTCGTTGATCTTTTTCGAATCAGTAGTGACTGTACCCTGTCGCGTCTTGATCGAGGGGATGTCCGAGAAATGATCATTCGAGCGTATTTTCATTGCCAATAGATGGCTAGGCCTGGAGCCGTGAAAGTAGTAATTTTGCCTTGTCCTATGTATCAAGAACTCAGACTGTTGTTTAAGTATGGAGTTTATTTCTTTCTTGACTATCTTACGTTGTGTGTTTAGTCGTTCACTATAGTTAGTTTGCAAAGATGCGTATAGGTCCGCATATAATGTTTCCAGTCCTTCTAGTTTTTTTTACCGGGATTTACGCAAATTGGAGGCGAAAAGTGTGACATGACCCCTGATAAATCCTTTCAATGCGTTCCATAGGACCCTGGGGTCATCGACCGTGCCAACATTGATCTGCAAGAATTCAGCTAGTTTACTCCTGAACTCAGAACAGAACTCATCGTTCTTTAATAAGGTTGAGTTAAAACGCCACCTGGGAGCTCTCGTGGAGAGCCTGCCAAAGGTTGCCACAAGGAAAATCCCCTTGTGGTCCGAGAGAGCCAGGAGAACCAATGAGACGTCGAAACTATCAAACATATTAAGGGACACGAATGCATAGTCTATTCGAGAGAAGGTTTTGTGTCTGGCTGACAGGTGAGAGTAATCCTTGAGGGTGGGATTGGATAAGCGACATAGGTCTGCGAGCCCCGTGTCCTGGGCCCACATCCTGAGGGCCTTAGAGGACAGTTTTTGGTCGCTTGTTTCAGAGGACCCGGACCTATCCATCTCCGCATCCCAGCACGCATTAAAATCGCCACCCACAATGAGAGCGTATCCAGTAAGTTCCAACATATTCTTCGTGATTGTATTATAGAACGCTGAATCAAATGTGTTAGGGGCATACAATGCTATTATTGCCATCTTCCTATGAGAGAACTCAACTTTTGCTATAGTAATCCTTCCCTCCGTGTCCGACCACACATCCAGGACTTTGATATCAAGGTTACGTCTTGTAACTATGACGACTCCTTTCGTCTTATCATCGGCTGAGGATGAGGAGATAACGTGATATTGTCGATTTGCTAGCCTTGACACATCACCCACCAATAAATGCGTCTCACTAAGGAGAGCAATGTCAATATTTCTTCTCTTCAATAACCAAAGGACACTGGCACGCTTGTGTGGGGCGTTAAGACCCCCTGCGTTCCAAATTAAAATATTCAATTTAGCCATGGTCGAATTTGTCTAAATGCGTAAAGAACATACCAGTGCAGCCAGGCGCTGATCCAGGCGGGCCCAGACGGTCAATCCCAGGAGTTCAGAGGAGGAACAATTACACACATATAAGACAACAGTACATAAAACACAGAAAAATACCACCCCAGTTACAACCCCCCCTCCTTCTACTCTAAACCCTAACCCACCCGTCCTATTATAAACCCTCCTATACCCACTCTCCAATCCCCTCCCTATGCCCCATCCACTAAGGATGGTCATCTTCCTATCATTTCCCACTGGAGTCATGGATCCAATAAGACGCTCTCCACTCCGACCCCCCTCTAGATAAACCCCTGATTAAACCACCACTAGTCCAATAAACACAAATTAAAATTAAAATTAAATTCAATAAAGATATCGGTCGAAAACCACCGTGAGCCTTGGCCCTAACATGAGACAACTATAATGGAAAAAATAGCCATTATTATATAATAACTCAACATCAACCATGTAACCATCTACTTCCGAATCTGCGTATTAATGTCGCAATGTTATAGCATAAATGGATAAAGGAAATTTCAAAACAAAATTAAATTAAAGCATACCAGCAGATAGTCTAAGGCAGGATCGGATCACAGTTAAATTGCGCAAACAGATGTCATTTAAACAGCAACAATAAGAAGAAAAGGAAAAAAGGGGTTATGGTCAAAGTGCACGCATGTAACAGCCCCTCTGGTCAGGCCCAATGGCTGGAATGACAAAACCTATGTAAGAATAGAATTAAACACCTTCATTAACCCGGGGATAGTAATAAGCTATACCTGACACAACCTGTTATCATATATTGTATATATATATTCAACCGACCTTCTACTACTGGAGCCCAAAGCTCAAAACAGCCTGGATATAAAAATAAAAGCATACAAGAAGTTAGTTAAGGACCCGATCACCGTTGAATTGTGCAAACCGATGTCACTTAAACAGCAACAACAACCAAAATACGTAAACATTAACGGGTCTCGAATGTCTCGGCGCGGGCGATAGACACAGCCTGCTAGTTAGCCCGAGGCTAGCGCGTAAGCTAGTGATGAATCCGGCTAGCACGCCAGAATCTGTTATGTACATTGTCCAGCTAGCTCGCTAGCTTTCATAGAGGCGACACACACGTACGACCATGAGGTCAGCATTAGCAAGTAACAGAAGTCATTGGGATGCCCCGCTAGTTTGGATGGGCAGTGGACAGTTAGCATGTCTGGGCATGACAACAAGCATTTGTGAGTATTCGGCCCTATCAATGTATTCAGGCCCACATCGCCAAGTCACTCACCCGACATAGATATCAAGCTACAGTCTCGGCTATCCCCCCGAGGTATTCCTTCGCTTTAGCCAACGACCAAAAGGTCGATCATCGTCCTTACCCAGCACAGATAATTTCGCGGGAGCGAATAGCGTAGGCCTCAGGCCTAGTTTCCATAGCCTGGACATGACCACTTTGTATTCGCCTCTCTGTGCTTGAACCTCCGGCGTAAAGTCTTCGAAAATGGCCACTTTGTGATCGCCAAGACTTAGTTTACCCCTTCTGGCACGGGCCGACCGCATGATGAGCTCCCTCTGCTGAAGCCTGTTCAGCTTGACAATGATGGGCCTCGGCTCTTTGTTCAATCCAGGACTGGTCTTGCCCGCTCTGTAGGCCGACTCACATACGGGAGGGTTGGGGAGGACATCTTTCCCCAGTATTTTCTGCAGCAATTCCGGCATGGTCTCCGAGAGACGGCCTCCCTCGTTGCCCTCCGGTACACCAACAATCCTGATGTTGTAGCGTCTCTCCCGGTACTGCATTTCCACAATTACCGACTGTAGTTTGGCAACTTCAGCCTGCCTAGCCAGCAGGGAGGTCTCCAGACCCGCCATCCTCTCGCCTTGTAGTGAGGCCTCTGTCGTTAGCGTGGCTAGTTCGTTAGCATTAGCCGAGGAGACAACGTGCTCCATCTTGTCTCTCAACGGGTCTACCGCCAACCTAATTTCCTCTGACATCTCTCGATGAAGGTTATCAAAAAAGCACTTTTCTTTGTGTTTCAGCGAAGCGTGTCTCAAAGTCTGCATGGAGTTTGGTCATGACCGAGAGAACAGCTTCGCTTATCTCACTGATACCGGGCGACGGCGAGGATAGACCCGGTGGCAGTTTGCCGGCTGGGGTGCTCATGGATCTGGTCTCCACCACCGACATCGCAGAAAGTTGAAAAAAGTCGACAACAGTAGTTGAAACTCGACGACTCAACAAGCAGACAAATAACAAATAAAAATAAAATAAAGACTAGTGGGGAGAAAAGTATATTTCGCACGATAGAAGGGAGCTCACGTGAAACACGTCTACTCCATGATCGCCTAGCTCCGCCCCCCTCATCATAACGTTAGCCTTATGTATCATAACATAAGCTTTATGCATCATAACGATAGCTTTCTGCATCATAACGTTAGCTTTCTGTATCATAACGTTAGCTTTCTGTATCATAACGTTAGCCTTATGTATCATAACATAAGCTTTCTGCATCATAACGTTAGCTTTCTGCATCATAACGTTAGCTTTCTGCATCATAACGTTAGCCTTATGTATCATAACATAAGCTTTCTGCATCATAACGTTAGCTTTCTGTATCATAACGCTAGCTTTCTGTATCATAACGTTAGCTTATACTCTGGACTGGATTGATAGCAGGGCTAGTAAATAAGTCCTGGACTTTTCGTTTTATCCCTGACAAGGCAAATACAAATGTTGATCGTCAAAGTTGTTATGTTTGTTGTCAATAAAATCCACTTTGAGCTGCATTTTATGTATGAAAGATGCTCCATAAATTAACTATTATTATTATCTGTCTATGCTTAGCTAATACTCAGCTTTTTGTGTTTTTTTCACAGAATGAGGTGTGCTGGAGATGTTATTGCCCTCACAGAGACAACACAGGTCAACCCAAGACAGGACATGAGTGACAATGAAAGAGGTCTGATTTATGTTTTTGGACTAAAGTGAGCATCATGGAATGTGTGCAGCTTTACAATCATGTCATTGATGAACTGAATAATATCCCTCTCTCCTCATTCACCTCTCCCCCTCATCCCTCTCCCCTTATCCATCACCCCTCTCTCTTTATCCATCACCCCTCTCGCCTCCCCTCTTACTCCAGATGAGGAGTGCCGGCCTGTGGCTCCCCCAATGGAAGGTGGACATTACTAGAAAGCTAAACAGAATGCTTAAATAGGAATGTTAGAGGTTCTAGAAGGTTCTACTATGACATCATCACCAACGTTCCAGAATGATCGGGCAGAACTAAGGTTCTAGAATGTACTGCCATGACATCATCACACACGTTCCAGAATGTTCGGGCGGCACTGATTTTCTAGAATGTTCCTAACAATAGGTTAGTGGGTGAATTATGTACCATTACAATCACTACAGTACTGTATTAAGTTTCAAAAGTAAAAGTACAGTACATATTCTATAGGGTGTTCTTGTATTTCAGTGCATTCAACCCTCGATATATTGACCTGAAGGTTGTTAAAGTGGTCCAGTGTCCCTCAGATTGCTGGTTTAAAATGTTAAAGTACTTCATCTTCATCAACAGTTGCTGATATTGCAAATGTCAACAGACCAGGGCCCTATTCCCCGTACCTGGTTCAACTAAGTCGATCAAAAGTCCCATTATCCAGATTCAATTAACCTGATGTTTGAATCCGCGCTTTTCCTGTTCCTCGAAGGTGGATTCAGTCTCGTTCATTTGAACCAGACTTGAGACTCAGGATAATTGCACGCGGCCGCCTCAGCTGAAAAGACAGCAGGTGTCGATCGCAGAAATCCTGATTTTCTAACGGCATTGATTGATTGATTGATTTAAAACTTTATTAACAGATTACAGAATGGGTACAATACAGTACGGCTCAATAGCCTCGCCGACAAGTTAAATGCATATATATGCAGGGTTCCCCCCCCCCCCCCCAAAAATTTAATAATTTCAGGTAATTAACATTACATATCTCTTGTTGTGGAATTAACACAACATTATGCATACTTTTGACAATAAATAAAATCAGAATTTGTTCTTACTTGCTTGCCTGGGTAAATAAAGGTTATAGAAATGTAAAAAAAAAAAAAAAAAAAAAATTGTGTGACCAGTGTGACCTCTCCTATTCTGTCCTGCCTGCTGTCTCATCCAGGACCGACACGGAATCAGGTGCTGGAGCAGTAGAGTGTGGTTTTATTCTGTATACAATTTGGAACACACAACCACAGCTTGTAAGGTACAAAACAGCATTGGGTCATCTCCATCAGCAAGGGATTCATGTGTGCTTACAGACTTGGATCAAACATGGATCGTATAGTGGAATTCGTTTTACAAAGTCTGATAGAAATACAAATAATAACAATATTTGAGTTGCCTTAACTGAGATGTTATTTTATTTGTCACATATAAGGTACATGTACATTACAGTGAATGAATGAAAACGTATACTATACATGACTATACATACATGTCTATCTGTATGTCATGTATGTCATGTTATGATGAATTGAAAATGGGGGACCCTGATGTAAACAAGACTATAGTCTTTCTCTGGTCTACATCCCCATAACAATTGTGTGTATTGAGCTGTACTGTATTGTACCCATTCTGCAATCTGAAGAAAAGTACAAAATCACTGTTTGCACGTAATTATTTCTTATGTTTGTACCACAGCTGTGTTCTAAGCTTTGCATATAATTTCCCCTCCACTCTGTGTCACTGATCTCTCCACACAATGCCAACCCCCCACCCCCCTACTGTATACACGGAGGTGTTATATTTTGGGGGTTGGGAATTGAGTCAAGTCTGCCTGAATACTAGTGTCATGTCCAAGGGGTGTACTTGTACATCAAGCTGCCTCACGCTACGGAAAGGCTCCTGCCCCATGTGCCATTACGGCTCGAGAACCATTGGTTCTCAAAGGCAAAACTACTGTAACAGTGAACATTCAGGCAGACTTGACTCACTTCCCAACAATATAACAAGTCAATATAATTAACTGGATCATCAAACATGGATCATATAGTGGAATTAGTTTTAAAAAGTCTGATATAGACAATAATAAAAATAGTAAGATAAAATAGACAGAGTAAAATAGTGCAGTGCAATAAAATAGTAGAATAGAATAGATAAAACTTATTTTTTTACAGTGAAATAAAATAGTGATGAATGAATGAATGAATGACAATTTTATTAACAGATTGCAGAATGGGTACAATACAGTAGGCTACGGCTCAATACACACAATTGTTAAGGGGATACAGACCAGAGAAAGACATTTGTCTTGTTTATCAGGGTCCCACTGTCTGGAAATATGGTAAAATTATTCCCTTACCTAAAGATGGCAGACTATAGCACTCACACACCAAATCAATTCTCTTGGGTTCGAGTCATAAATTGTCATCGATACCAAAAATTAGTTTGAACGTGTCTGACGAACCCATAGAACAGGTAAATAAAGTAAAATTACTGGGCATAATAATTGATAGCCAGCTGTCATGGGCAGAACACATTGATAGCATAGTGAAGAAAATGGGGAGTGGTATCTCCATGGTGAGGAAATGTCTTTCTTATGTCTTTAACTTTAACAGATTGCAGAATGGGTACAATACAGACCAGAGAAAGACTTTCGTCTTGTTTACATCAGGGTCCCCCATTTTAAATTCATCAAGACATTTATGACATACACAACATACACTTGTATGTTGTCTATGTCTACTGTCTATACACAACATACACTTGTACACACTACTGTTACATCCAGACATTTATGACATACAGGATATACAGACAACTCTGTCTATATATAGACAGTTTCTAAAAGAGAATATATACATTTGAGGGGGAGGAAACTGTACATTGAACTGTACATAACTATCAATAGACTAGCTAGCTATTTGTCTGTATCTCTTTCACTGTAAACATTTTTTTATCTATTCTATTCTACTATTTTATTGCACTGCACTATTTTACTCTGTCTATTCAACTACTGTACTGTTTTTTTTGGGCGAATAAACTCGCCATAGAGTTTCCTTGAGTTGTTCCTATACTCTGTTATTTTTTCATTGAAAAAGCCCTTCTTTGCCCCTTTAATCAAACTATTTACATTTGTGTTTCTTCAAATCTAGGAAAGCCTGGTCTGTCCTGGACTTCTTAAATTGTTTAAAAAGATTGTTCCTTATTTTAATAGCTTTTAAAATGTCATCATTAATCCAGGGCTGTGTCCTCTGCTTTATCCTGACCATCTTCCTGGGTGCTAATCTGTCAACCACTTTAAGAAATGTTGTTTTAAAACCGTCCCATGCTTTTTCAACCTCTTTGCAGTGCATTACATGAGACCAGTCCACACCCCTTAAACCATCCAGGAGCATTTCCTTGCTGTAATTTTTTAAAGATCTGATTTTTGATGTCGTTGTGACCCTCAAAATGACCCCTCTGTACCTTTCTGGTACAGAAAATTGCAAGGTGATCACTTAGTGCATAATCAACAACGCCGCTGTTTGTTATCCTTTGTTTATCAGAGACCAGTATTAAGTCGATTATGGTCTGAGAAAGGGAGGTAACTCTGGTACTGTAAGTTCAGTGATGAGCAGTGATGCCACAGATTACTTGTAAAAGTAATCTGATTACTGATTACTGATTACTCCTTTAAAAAGTAATCTAAGTTACTTTACTGATTACTTGATTATCAGAGTAACTTAGTTACTTTGAAAGTAACTAGGTTACGAAGTCGTCGTTGTTCCCCCAACAGTTTTTTTTAAACGCTTTATTGAAAGTGCATAAATTGTTTTTAACTTGTTTCTCTGCACATAACGTAAATTGTTAAACTAGTGCTTCAGCTTCTGTACCATCAAGTATGGTAAAGCAACAGTCTATGATGCTCACAGCATTAGAGCAGCCAGCCAGTGGTTTTACAAAACCAGTGTATCACATCTAACAAATGCAGGCTGAACTATTCAATTATATCAACTGTAACTATTAAATAGTTTTTATAAATGTCTCTCTATAAACATACAATCAGTCTCTCTTTAACATGTAAATTAACTGTAAATCTGGCAAATAAGAGCTTTTGCTCTGCCACCATCAACCCTCCTGTACCTAGTCGAAGCGTCGGCTAGTGTTGTGATTCCAGATGCTTTCAATGCAATTGGATGTGCTGTTTTTAGCGGTAGACAGTATTTTGTTTCCTCCGCCGTGAAGTAGTGACTGAGGCTACGTTTAGACAAGCGTTTTGGGGTGGAATTCTGAACAGAAACCGCAAAAGTCATCTTGCGGTTTCACTTTTAATTTTGCCAAGCGTTTTGGGGTGGAATTCTCCGACGACGGAGCCCTGCTGTCACACGATTGGCGCATATGTCACATGACGTGCTGTGAAGACCCGCCCTACTCTGCCTCTGATTCGCAGACTGTGGATGGGGAATGTGATTGTACCAAAGCAGAGTCACTCACAGACAGAGGGACCAGTCACGCCGCGGGACACATTCTTGTATTTAACCCTTTCACTGCCACACCACGTCACTCCCAAAAGAAAAACAGCTCAACGTTTATTTTTGACTGTCGAAAACGAAATAAAATACTGCATTCCGCCTGCATTATGAATTTATGATGAGATAGTAACGAAATAGTAATGCACAGCCACTTGGACAAGTAACTGCAATCAGATTACTGGCTTTTAAAGATTAACGCGTTAGATTACTATTTTCGGGGAAAAGTAATCAGATTACAATAACGCGTTACTTAGTAACGCGTTACTGGCATCACTGGTGATGAGCTGGTGCAGGTCAAACAATTTACTATAGTTCAGAAGGGACTTTAATCCAGAGCTCTGTTTAAGTAAATCCGTGTTGAAATCTCCCATGACAACAACTTCAGATTTCTCTTTCGACTGTTGTTTTAAATTTTAGCTGAGTTTAGTGCACATATTGATGACAGAGACTCTCTCCACGCATCCCCCGTCGATGTACAGGGGCTGTATGTCGGTCTTCTTCCTCCTGTAGTCCACGATCATCTCCTGGGTCTTTAGCTTGTTCAGCTGTAGGTTGTTATTTTTGCACAGGGCTGACAGCTGCTCTACTTCATCGCGGTACGCGGTCTCGTCGCCTTTTGAGATGCAGCCCACCATGGTGGTGTCATCAGTCATCATGCCTGCAAAAAAGAAAAAATTTAAAATGTATGAAGCACAATCTCATGAAGCTCATACAGAACCAAGTGTTTCACTGTAATGTACATGTACCTTATATGTGACAAATAAAACAAAACTTTAATTCATTATATTGTTTAAAATATATTTATAAATCAGTACTACTGAGTAATAGTGCTAATCAGATGTATGTAGTGTACAGAGTTGTAGTATTATTATGTAGTGATACAGGTATAAAGACACTATGGTAGTAAGTCATACTGACCAGCAGTGTAACTAGTAAGAGATATGTACAGATATAGTTATAGTATTAATATGTACAGTGATACAGGTATAAAGACACTATGGTAGTGGTCATACTGGCCAGCAGCGTAACTAGTAAGAGTAGGTAAGAGATATGTACAGATATAGTTATAGTATTAATATGTACAGTGATACAGGTATAAAGACACTATGGTAGTAAGTCATACTGGCCAGCAGTGTAACTAGTAAGAGTAGGTAAGAGATATGTACAGATATAGATATAGTATTAATATGTACAGTGATACAGGTATAAAGACACTATGGTAGTGGTCATACTGGCCAGCAGCGTAACTAGTAAGAGTAGGTAAGGGATGTACAGATATAGATATAGTATCTACAGATATGTAAATGTCATTAACAGATTGCAGAATGGGTACAATACAGTACAGCTCAATACACACAATTGTTAAGGGGATGCAGACCAGAGAAAGACTTTCGTCTTGTTTACATCAGGGTCCCCCATTTTCAATTCATAGTGATATATATTTTTGGGCATACACTTACAATATAAGCAGCTGGGAAACACATTATATGATGTATTCAGGGCCATTTCACGTTGATTAAACGTTACACATTACATCCTGCTAAATGAACGTTAGCTAATATTACGCGGCCAGTGTTGAAAAGCCTTGAGGTCGCATTCAATTTTCGAGAGACCATAACGTTAACTTGACAGCAATGTGGATACAGCTTTATTTGAGCAGTTGCTACTGTAACGTTACCTTAGTTGATTGTCATTCTGATATAACTGCAGTAAACAAACTAACGTTAAACCTAAGTTAACTTACCAGTAAATTCAGTACAGTGACAGCTGAAATCCTCAGGACAGCCTGATCACAATAATCGACGGGCCAGTTACATTTCCCCCAACCAGAGCCTAACATGATGATGTTTGATGTATTCAGGGCCATTTCCCGTTGATTAAACGTTACACATTACATCCTGCTAAATGAACGTTAGCTAATGTTACAGTACGGCCAGCCTTGCGGTCGCATTCATAACGATAACGTTAACTTGACAGCAAATGTGGATATGCATTTGAGCACTTGCAAGTGTTAGTTGATTAGTTGATTGTCGTTCTGACATAACTGCAGTAAACAAACTAACGTTAAACCTAAGTTAACTTACCAGTTAATTCAGTACATGATGCACAGGACGTGATAAAAATAGTCGACGGGTCCATCCAGTTACATTTTCCCCCAACTAGAGAGGCAGAGTAGGGGCGGGGCGGTGCCAGCAAGTTCGGTTGTCTCAACGTAAAGAATAATACTGTACATCTTAGCACGTTAATCGAAAATAGAAAAATACCACACCATTACTGAACCAATGACAGTCAAATAATCAACAGAAAAGCATTACATTGCAAAATAATATGTCCAAGACTAGTGTCGCATGCACACACAATTGTAGAATAGCTCCCTCTCTCCACCGTGTAACTCGACTCCCCCTACTGGTTGAACCAGGCAGAGCAGCGTCAAAAGACGTCATCTTGCGTCAACCACCGGCATCTAGCTTGCTACCGGCGGGAGACGCCTCGTTTTCCAGTCCCACATCTGTAGGTTTATTTTAAGTCCCTCATTACCCCAATAAATCAGATTATATTTCTTTAAATGTGCCTGCTGGCACTAGGCTTAATGGAATGAATAATCAAATGAGATCTTGCTAGCGAAAATAATTTGTTCAACTCTTTCAGAATAAGGATAAAAACAAGCCCAAATAGTATATCTAATTGATACGAATTATATTATGAGGATATCTGTAGGCCTACTGTATGTGCTTATCAGTGGAGGTTTCTCTATGACAACACGTGAAACACAAATTCACTCATAATTCATAATTATTATTAATTTACATATACCTATATATATATATAAAAAAAAAAAAAAAAAAAACGATATATATATATATATATTTTTTTTTAATTATTATTATTATTATTTTTTTATTATAAATGTTTTCCTCTGTAAAAAAATGCCAGTGAATTTTTTTTTTCTTCAAAAATGGCCAAAATGTACAGCTCTGAGCAGGCCTGCACTGCAGTATTGCCTGCAGTAATTATTCGTGAAGAAAACTTCACAGGTGTGACCCATTGTTAAATAAATAATAAATAACAGCGAATCAAAATAGGCTATTAACTTCATCTAAGCACGGTCTGTGCAGTTAAACTCTTGCCATTGAATGGAGGATTGATTGATTGACAGCCCTTGACATCCAATACACGGAGGTTGAATATGATTGGCAGCCTTGCAAATCCAATCAGAGATTTCTGCATTGCAAAGTCAAAATGGGTCCAGCTGCATGTGAGGAGGATAGGTTTAGCTCGGGCCAATCTCAAGTTTCTCAAGTTTCTTTATTAGTTGTCATACAGAAGTACAGAATACTTTTATACAAAATGTAACATAAAGAAGCATTTTGTATAAAAGTATTCTGTACTTCTGTATGACAAATAATAAAGAAACTTGAGAAACTTGAGATTGGCCCGAGCTAAACCTATCCTCCTCACATGCAGCTGGACCCATTTTGACTATGGGAAAGTTGAGACTATGAGAAAGTTGTTGTTTAGTAGTTAGTAAGCTGTACAGCTATAACAAGTCAGGCTAAATTAAACTTTGCGCCAACATTAGGACCGAAGTATAAACCAGCAACTGAGCAACATGAAGAAGTGGATTTATGCATCTGGATCAGAAAAAACGTTGTGGATGAAAAAGTAAGTAGGCTACAGTGCTTGTATGCTAACAGTAGCTAGGCAGCTTAGCCTACATCACAATGATAATCACCAAGCTAACTTACTGTACACACTGTAGGGCTGGGCAATTAATCGAAACAGAATCGCGATATCGATTCATAGACCTATGCAATCTAATTTCTAAGTTATGACTATTTTCTTTTATTAAAAAAACGTTTTTTTTTTTTTCTTTTTTTTTATTATTTTATCTGGGTTGAACATGATTTGTGGAACTCCCTCTGGTGTTGTGGTCGTGGTATTCACTGACCTTTGGGAAGTATTTCGACATGCACATGGGTATCTTAGTGGTGTAGTGTATCTTGTAGACCAGGCCCATTGCAAGTTGCTGTACTCTGTCGTCTACTCTAAGCCATCCTAGGTTGTCAAAGTGGACAGGGGTGAGGTGGGTTTTAGGAGTAAGGTCAAGCAGTAGTCTGACCAGTTTGTTTTGTGATGTTTGTAATCTTGTTTTTAGTGCCTTTGAGGTGCTTTGGTACCATGAGGTGCAAGCATAGTCGTAGTACCCTTGAATGAGTGCTCCTGTTAGAGTCTTCAAGGTATTCTTGTTTACCAGAGAGGAGATCCGGTACAGGAATCTAGTTCGTTGGTTGACTTAGTTTTATTACATTGGATCCCATTTTGTCACAGGAAAGATTTGCCTCTATAGGATGGAACCCAGGTAGGTAATTTCATCTTTCCTTTTAAGATAAGATAAGATATTCCTTTATTGATCCCCTTGGGGAAATTCAGGCATTATAGCAGCATGGGGGAAGGGGGGGGGGGGTACAGGTAGTGAAAACAACACAAGCAGTGTAAACAAATAGGTCAATATAATTTACTATCTAACTAACTGAAATATACATTATTCATTATTCACAGTATCACAGTATCCACATAAGGTGCAGTATGCATAAGGTAGTGTTATTGTCCTACTTGCGTAACAGTAAGAAGCATTTTGTATAAAAGTATTCTGTACTTCTGTATGACAAATATTAAAGAAACTTGAAACTTGAACTTGAAACTTGGGTTCCTATTAGTTCTAGGTCGATGTCTGGCAGCAGTCGCTGCCCACTGTTGTGGAGCCTGATGGCCACTGGTATGAAGGACTGTCCGAGGCGGTTAGTTGAGTGTCGGGGGGGTATGAGTCTGTGGCTTCCTTGTCACCTTCACCTAATATGTTTTGATCTGGTCAGGTGCGCTGTCACCTAAAATGTTTTGATCTGATCAGGTGCGCTGTCACCTAATATGTTTTGATCTGGTCAGGTGCGCTGTCACCTAAAATGTTTTGATCTGGTCAGGTGCGCTGTCACCTAAAATGTTTTGATCTGATCAGGTGCGCTGTCACCTAATATGTTTTGATCTGGTCAGGTGCGCTGTCACCTAATATGTTTTGATCTGGTCAGGTGCGCTGTCACCTAATATGATTTCATCTGGTCAGGTCCGCTGTCACCTAAAATGTTTTGATCTGATCAGGTGAGCTGTCACCTAATATGTTTTGATCTGGTCAGGTGCGCTGTCACCTAATATGTTTTCATCTGGTCAGGTCCGCTGTCACCTAATGTTAATATGTTTTCATCTGTGTCCACTGACCACTGACACACAGTGGGGGATGTTTTAAAAATATTATTTAATATATAATATAATATAATAATTTGTGCTTCACCTACAAATTTGGTCAGCAGCCTCCACTGGTGCTTATGTATTCTGCCCTGTCAAGGCTAACCGCAGTAACTTGAAAAAAGTCAAAATTTAGTTATGAGTGAAATTGACCTTGTCAATAAATGTTTTATCTTGTGACCAAGTTTCAGATGTTAATGTCGCTCAGTTTTGGAGATATGGGGTTTTAAAAACTGCAGTAACTACAAAATCACACTCAAAACCCAGGCAGACCGCAGTAACTTCCAAACAGTGAAAAATGGCTTTAAAGTGTTTTGACTTGCCATCCAAAATGTGTTATAGGTAGATAGATGATAGTACCCAGATTTAACATGTATTAATGAAGTAATCTTTAGGCATACAAAAATATGACATAATTATTTTAATTAACCCTAAAAAAGCAGATACTGCACTCTGCTGCACGATTTCCTTAAATAATTATACAGGTAATGTACAGGCAAAGTGCAGTAACTTCAAATACAATGTTGTTTTCCCTCCAGCTTTCATAACTTAACCTAGCCATTTTGAAAATGAAATTTAATACCTGAATATATTGGAATGATGATGATCCAAATAAAATGGCTAGGTTAAGTTATGAAAGCTGGAGGGAAAACAACATTGTATTTGAAGTTACTGCATTTTGCCTGTACATTACCTGTATAATTATTTAAGGAAATCGTGCAGCAGAGTGCAGTATCTGCTTTTTTGGGGTTAATTAAAATAACTACGTCATATTTTTGTATGCCTAAAGATTACTTCATTAATACATGTTAAATCTGGGTACTATCATCTATCTACCTATAACACATTTTGGATGGCAAGTCAAAAAACTTTAAAGCCATTTTTCTCAGTTTCACTGTTTGGAAGTTACTGCGGTCTGCCTTGACAGGGCAGTATTATGTACTATATAAATATTATACATGGTTCCCAAAGAGAGGCTTGGAGGGAGGCTTGCAGTTACACTATTAATCAGGTTTTAATCTGTTCATCCATACATGCATTGAATTGATTAACCTTCAGTTTATACCAGTGACACCTCATGTTCATCATCAGATAACAGTGCTTGAAATGCATTTTCTCAAATTCATTCATCAAAACATCAAAGGCTAATTCAATTTATCAAGTCACGTCACGTCATCAAATCCATCAAACAGCGCATCTCCTCATATATTTTAAACCCAGTTACAATATCACAATAACGTGTGACACTGTCACAGTGACAGTGATACAATTAAACACTCCACAGATTCAGATTCCTCATAATTCATATCCACAATCCACGCATAGACGCTTCAGCTTGAATGAAACACAATCCGGGCGCTCCGGCAAATACACAGCAAAGAATATGAAACTAATCAGAGCCAAATGCCCGATCATTCATTAAAAATATCCCTGCGGGATTCACATTTGCAATGATCTGTTTAGTCCGTTATTAAAATAACTGTGTGTGTCGCGAGCACCATATCCGTATAAATATGATGTGCATAATAGGACAACGTAAATTCATAGGCTGAATATGATTTATTATCAGCGTTACTGCAGACCTATTATTTTACATTTCAAACGAAGCACAAAAACATAATTCAGAATGGTATAATGGGATCTAGACTGTGAGAAATATTTCAGGAAGGGAGCTGGCATTTCTTTGCGAGGGTGTGGCCATGCAAGTTATCCAGCTAACTGAACTAAACCCTGCCCTCGACCAGGTTCAAACTTTCTGATCTGTTACCATGGCGATTTAGAAAATCTGACGTCGGGGAACGGAAATGTCTGGCTTAAGTCAAGCTATGCTGAAAATTATCCGGCTAACTCAGTTAGCCAGGTACGGGGAACGGGGCCCAGGCTATTAATCCATAATGGAGGTACTAGAAGAGGGGTTACAGGGTAACCAAAATCAACATGTTTCTCCTTCCAAGGGTCATCAATAATCACAGCAAATGTTGTGACTATGACTAACGGGTCAGGAGATTGA
Source organism: Notolepis coatsorum (assembly GCF_963971535.1). Lineage (NCBI taxonomy): Eukaryota > Metazoa > Chordata > Actinopteri > Aulopiformes > Paralepididae > Notolepis > Notolepis coatsorum. The sequence continues at coordinate 67,380,166 of NC_140174.1, forward strand.
CAATGTGCATCCAGCGATAACATTTTTATTCGATTTGTGAACTATGGGTCTGGGGTTGGGACAAAATCAAATTTAAGCCTTGTCACAGCATTCATTTGGCTACAAGAATATAATGTTAAATTACCATAGATGTATCACAACAACACATGATATTGTTCGCTATTCCAGTTTATATCGTACATCCATTTGTGTAACTGTAAATCCATGTATATTTATTGTATATATTAAGAATAGTGGCTATGTACACTTTAGTTGTGGGTTTTCTTTTCTAATCAGAGTGATCTATCTTGAGAATGTGTTGTATATGCATTTATTTATATTTATATTAAATATAACTTATACTTAGTGTTATAAGAAAAGCTATGTCCTGTAACCATATACTGTGATTTACAGGTATTTTGGTAAATGGTAAATGGCTGTATTTATATAGCGCTTTTATCCAAAGCGTTTTACAATTTGTTCCTCACATCTTACCCATTCACTCACACATTCACACACCGACGGTGGAGGCAACCATGCAAGGTGCCAACCTGCTCATCAGTGTCTTGCTCAAGGACACTTCGACACGCTGCCCGGGAGGAGCGAGAATCAAACCGGGAATCTCCGGATTACCAGACGACTGCTCTACTCCCAAGCCACTGTTAGGTCTATTTTATTATTAGGTATTTTTTCTTTGGTCTCTATCACTATACATTTATAGTTAGTGTAATCAATCATTTGACCTGATGTACACTAGAATGTGCAGCATACCATTCTCTGACGTCTCACCCCTTTATGGAGGAGGATTGTTGGCAAGTGACAGCTCTCACTTTTTTCCTCATTCTAGTGACTAGTAGTGACACAACTGTCGGGTCTAGCTCGTATACTGCGTTGGACCACTAGCCTTAAACTAAATGTATCAGCAATAGTAGTAATCATGGATTATCGTCATAGTTATTGTAATCTTCAATCAAGTCAACTGTAAATAATGCTTGAGACGTTATCTGTAGCTAATGCTTGCATCACCATGGAGGTCTTAGGTAAATGTGTATCTCATGAACGTACTTTTCCACTGCATATTGTAACCCTCTCTGTCTGCTTCTAGATGGAATATTTGTGTTATCTTTAAAAAACAGGTCTATTACCTGCTGTGGTAAATCTCCCGCGGCCTAGCCCCTTTCCAGACTGTGAAGCAAGGCTTGCATCACAGTCAGGAAAGGGGCTGCCTGCGGCCATTGTCAACGAGAGTCATTCACGGTCGTCTTTGTTTGTCCAAGTTTTCAAAGGGGGCGTGGTTTAGCGACAGGTCTATTCCACTGGCTCCCTGTGCACTACCGGATTGATTATAAAAACCTTCTACTCACCTTCAAATCCCTCGATAATCTAGCCCCCATCTACATCACTGACCTACACCCCCTCTGGCACCCTCTCCGCTCATCCGCTGTTGGACTTCTAACCATCCCCAGCTCACACCTCAGCACCATGAGTCTGACTCCATAACAACATTCAAATCCCAACTCAAAACCCACCTGTTCAAACTGGCATACTCACTGTAACTGTAACTGTTTTATACTTCCTGTTGTTTGTTTTGTTTCACTTCCCAAGATTACTGTTTTTAATTTTGACTGTCTTATTTCGTTTTTATGCCCTGTATGATGACCTCCAAATAAAATTTATTATTATTATTACTTTATTTACATATTTTAAGCAAAATCGGACTGAACAAATTACGGGTGTCTCCAGAAATTAACAATCAGCAAACAAATGTTGTTCAAATGACATCAACTAACACAAGCACCTCAACAGCATAGAAACCAATCTATTGCCTACTGCATTTGTGTATACAGACCTTCAGGTCGAAACACTGAAAGACATTTTTCTGTCATTTCAGATGGTTTATGTAGGTCTATCTGCTCTCGAAGATCTTTTTTTTATATTTAATTTTTTTATTATTTTTTAAACAAACACATAAACATAAACATAACAACATAAAATTAGATATACAAGCATTAATTAACAGTGCACATCCAATGAAATCACCATTTAAATAAATGTATTATACAAGATATACACCTAATACTTGCTATCTAATACCCTACACACATATGCTCTTGCTCCCCCCCCCCCCCCCCCGGGCCCCCCCTTGGATAATCCATCCATTATCATTCGCTCCTAACCAGGCACTACAATTATATGCTAGCTTTTATCGTCTCCACCACTTCTAACCACATTGTAATTTTGGATTCACTGAGACCCAAAATTCTTGCTGTAGATATTTCTAGATAAATCACATCGAGATATGTAAGAATCCAGACCTTCCGGCACATTTTTTTCGGTTGAAACCATTGTGATGCTATCAGCTTTTTAGCCGCTGTGATACCAGATAAAACCAATCTCTTTAGCTGTATAGGTACTGCACACTCAAAAACATCATTCAACAGTAATACAGAGGGGTGTACAGGTATATTCAGAGTTAAGAGATTTGATAATTGCTGGGTCACTTCTTTCCAGAATATCTTAACTGGTGGGCAGTCCCAGTACATGTGCATAAATGTACCCTCATCCCCATTTGTACATAAGGAGCATTTGGAGTCTTGTTTAAGACCCATTCTGTTCAGTCTTATAGGAGTCAAGTATGTCCTATGTATATAGTTAAGATTGATTTGTTGATGGTCCGGGTTCCGTGACGCAAGTCGAACATTTGCCCAGGCTTCTTGCCAATCAAAATTTATTTCCAGGTCTGGTATATCCCTCCTCCAGACTGAGTCTAGGTGGAGGATTTCATACGAGGACGTTAGTAATTGATGATAAAAATCTGATACAAAACCTCTCGATGTCTCTCTTTCATAGAAGAATTTGTGGTATCTGTGGTGTACAATTGGTATCCTTAATAGGACACCGTGAGCCTTCAAACATAACAATAACTGTGCGTAAAAATTATATGTGGAACTGGTGAGATTAAATTTTTTATGTATTTCCTCATAACTACAAAAACCATGTTTGTTGAAAACATCTCCTAATGTGTGTATGCCCTGCTTTTCCCATCTAGGGAATCTTATAGGTCGTTTTCCAATCAGGAGTGCATTGTTATTGAATAAGGGAGTATGATTATGCCATTTATGTGGGTTCGAATATTTTTTTTGTGTTTCACACCATATCCGGATCGCATGAGTAATAATGGGGCCAAATTTCAGTTCGCATTGCTTAATTGATAATTTGGTGTATACTATGTCCTGCAGTCTATGTGGTGCTACTATATTTACTTCTAAATTTCTCCAGGATACTGATGCTTGGGGATCAAACCAGGTTGTCAGTGGTCTTAAAGTGTACGCCTTAAAATAGTGGAAAAAATCTGAAATGCCATACCTCCGTCGGCTTTGTTTCTCTGTGCGGTGGATCTTTTAATACGTGGTGGTTTGTTATTCCAAATAAATTTGTATGCGGCAGAGTGTAATTTTTTCCAGTAACCATCTGGAGGGGGTAACGGTAGCATTGAGCTGATTAAGTTGATTCTAGGTAGGACGTCCATCTTAACTATTGATACCCATGCCTGTACTGAGTTTTTAAGTTTTGACCACCTGTCAAAGTCGTATTTTATTTTATTTTGGATTTTTATGTAATTGTGCTTCACCGTTTGGCTTATGGTAGGGAATACTTCAACTCCCAAACATCTAAAGTGTTTAACCATTGGTATTTCTTCTGGAAGGAGTATATATTTTTTTGCAGGGGTGTTAAGTGGAAGGAAAGCCGACTTCGGCCAATTTATCTTAAATCCTGATAGATCGCCAAAGTCATCAATCAACTTGAGAAGATGAGGCATTGCGGTGTTAGGGTTTTGCATGAACAGTATTATGTCGTCCGCATATAAACTAATTTTATGTTGTGTGCCCTTGATTACGATTGGTTCTATGGATTGGGATTGTCTTATATATTGTACTAAAGGCTCTAATGATAAATCGAATAGTCCGGGACTAAGAGGGCAACCCTGTCTAGAAGAGCGTGATACCGGAAAGATTTCGGAGGTGATTATACCTGTTGTAATCATGGCCGATGGGTCTTTGTATAATACTTTAATCATATCAATGAATCCTTTTCCTAACCCCATCCTTTCTAATTCACCTACCTCCATTCTTGACAACTGCCCATAGATACGACCATTCCAACCTATCAAAAGCTTTCATTGCATCCAGGGACAGCATCGCCTTAGGTGTGGTGTCGTCCTTGCTGGCATCTAGTACGTGTAGTAATCGTCTTATGTTATCCGTGATCAAGCGGCCTCTTATGAAGCCAGTTTGATCCGGATGAACTAAAGACGTCATATGCTTTTGAAGTCTGATGGCTAATACCTTAGACTAGAGTACAGTTTGATATTGGTTCCGAGGAGGCTTAAGGGTCTATAACTACCGCACTCGGTGGGGTCTTTGTCTTTTTTAAGGAGGACTGTTATGAGTGCAATATTGTCGTTCTTATGGAAGTTCCCCTCCTTGACTGAGTATAAAATCATATTAAGTAATAGGGGTCCAATTATGTCCCAACATGAGAGGTACATTTCTGGTGGGATACCGTCTCTTCCAGGAGCCCTACCACTTTGCATTTCGGATATGGCCTTCCTGAGGTCCTCTAGTGTGATGGGTGTTTCTAACTGTTTAGCGTCATCCTCTGAAAGTTTGGGGAGGTTAATTTGATTAAGATATGTGTCCATTTTGTTTTGATCGAAGGTCGTTTCTGATTTATACAAGTTGGAGTAGAACTCTTTGAATGTCGCATTTATTTTTTTAGGGTCTGTAACAAGTCCTTGTTGTGCTTTAATGGTAGTTATATCTGCAAATTTTGCGTTGACTCTTAATCGCATAGCTAGTAGGTGACTTGGTTTAGAACCTTGAGAGTAATGCTGTTGTCTTGTGCTACGTATGCTCTCGAAGATCTACAATTTAGTTTTTGCCCAGCAACAGTGAGAAAGGTGGATGTGTGTTTAACTTATAAAAAAATATATATTTTAAAGGACATCTCTATCTGCTCTGGCACCTCTGTTCCTGTATATTAGATTTTTCTGCCTTTTAGGAGTTGAAAGAACGATCCAATCAAATCCAACTTTACTGAATTTCTCAACAGAGTGACAGAGGGGGTCTTATATCTATAGACATTAGGAGTGTGTGTGTGTGTGTGTGTGTGTGTGTGTGTGTGTGTGTGTGTGTGTGTGTGTGTGTGTGTGTGTGTGTGTGTGTGTGTGTGTGTATGACTGTGTGTACTGTATGTATGACTGTAGTGTCATCTAATTACATTATTCAGAGAGGAGAGATGAATGGGATTACTGTGTGTGTGTGTGTGTGTGTGTGTGTGTGTGTGTGTGTGTGTGTGTGTGTGTGTGTGTGTGTGTGTGTGTGTGTGTGTGTGTGTGTGTGTGTGTGTGTGTGTGTGTGTGTGTGTGTGTGTGTGTGTGTGTGTGTGTGTGTGTGAGTGTGTGTGTGTGTGTGTGTGGGGGGGGTGGGGGGGGGTGTTAGAGAGAGGGAGAATAATAGTCTAAGTGAATTAAGTGTGTGTGTGTGAGAGAGAGTGAGACAGAGAGCGATAGAGTGTGCAAGTGTGTGTGCTTGTGTGTGATGAATATTAGTAGTGGTGTGTTTGTGTGTGTGAGAGAGAGAGAGAGAGAGAGAGAGAGAGAGAGAGAGAGAGAGAGAGAGAGAGAGAGAGAGAGAGAGAGAGAGAGAGAGAGAGAGAGAGAGAGAGAGAGAGAGAGAGAGAGAGAGAGAGAATGTGGTGCTTTCTGCCAGAGGCTGACATGACCCGTGCCCCAGCTAGCTGGATGTGGTAGTCCCCCCCCCCTCTGGATAATCTGTTTACATAAGCACTCTTTAATTCTCTTTTCATTCCCTCCCTAATCCCCCTCTCTCTCTCTCTCTCTCTCTCTCTCTCTCTCTCTCTCTCTCTCTCTCTCTCTCTCTCTCTCTCTCTCTCTCTCTCTCTCTCTCTCTCTCTCTCTCTCTCTCTCTCTCTCTCTCGCTCTCCTCTCACCACTTTATCTCTGCTCTCTCTCCATGACTCCATCATGCCTTGATCCCTGTCTGTGGTTGTGACGCCGTGCTGACGCTGTCTCAAGTGAGGCAGGCGGTGGCTGGGAGTCGACCGGGAGAGAGCGAGAGAGAGAGCGCGAGAGAGAGGGAGAGAAAAAGAGAGAGCAGCTGCTGACTGATCGGCTGGCTGTTTGCTTCTTTAGCCCATTCAAGGTGATAGACTATTCCTGCAGCACGAGCAGTACACAAACACACTATTCAGAACAGACAAGGCTTTGCGGGCAGACGGAAAGAGACTTCGGACAACATCGGGAGAAAAAGAGACATAAATAAGAGACAACATTAAGAAAGAAAAATAGCTATTTTTTTTATTATTATTATTATCAGTGAAATATGGAGGTTCCACACGTCGTGGACCACAATCTCGCCAGCCCCACGAGCCCCTGCATGGACCTGAAGACCCTGGATAATCTACAGCTGAGCGACAGAGAAGGTACACATGAGTGTGTGTGTGTGTGTGTGTGTGTGTGTGTGTGTGTGTGTGTGTGTGAGAGAGATATTGATTATTGCATTGCTGAGCTTTTCACTGACCATAGCCAGGGTTATCTCACGCGTGTCCCATGCTTGATTTGGTTACTCACTATTGACTGAGCAGTGTTGTTGTAGTTAGTAAGTTAGTAACCATTTGGCTGCGTTGTAGAATGTATAGAATGTACATTCATGCGTTTGAATTTGGTCTAATCATGACAATCCGACACTCCGACATTTCCCATACTTTCCCATACTTGGAACCACTGCCTGCCTGATGCAACAAGGTAGACAGACACAGCCTGCAGTTAGGGAGTGGAGATTTGCTGACAGGCTACACTATTAAAGAAAATCTATGTTTCAATCATATAAAGGTTTTGGCCAAAAGCTGAGAGTCATAAATATACTAGATGAGATATTGAATAAAGAGTTGTTGAATATTTGCCTTTTATGCAAGTGAAAATGTTTTCTTTGGCTTTGCATTGTGTCTGAGTAGCCTAATACCCGGTCGCGTGGACTTACAGAGAGACGCTGGTGCGCACGCGTCTTGGTCAAACAGTGGCTGCGCTGTGCGGGTTCAGCACCATGGACACCGACCGGCGCGAGAGCCGAGGTGTAGGTTATAATGTGTATGGTAGAGCCAAGCGATCGATAGCTGTTTTTGGCGAGACCGCTGATGGTCTTTACATTTGTTTAGCCTACTGATATCGACTCCAATGACTCAAAGAGAATATCTGAAAGACTGAGGAAGAGAAAATTGTGTTTCTCTGTCCCATTCCTAAATGGCGTGTCCATCCATTTTTCAGATATTTGCTATTTTTTTGTAGGCTAGAAAACACTAGAATGATTACATGATGCAGAGAAAGACAGATGAGGGGAGAAATGGGAATGACAATAATAAATGATGGGAGATGATGGCAGAACAGAAAGAGAAAGAGGAGGATATAAAATTGTGTTGGATGGGGCTAGGCTAAACAAAGCGTCCAGTCAAAGAAACAGGGTGACATCATACTTTGGGCTTATAACCTTCCATATATGTTTGCTGACTTAGGACTTATTTCAAGATGGGTGGCAATGGTGAGACAGTTAGTAGATATTTTCTTTCTTTCTCTCTTTAATAGTTATTTCTTATTTGTAATAAATTGCAACATTATTCAGAACCAGATGACCTTGCAGTGTTGGCTGATATAGAGAAAACGGTGAATCCCCCCCTCTCTTATTTCATTTATCTGTCTTTCTGCGTCTCTTTCTTTCCTTGTTTCTTCATCTCTCTCTCTCTCTCTCTCTCTCTCTCTCTCTCTCTCTCTCTCTCTCTCTCTCTCTCTCTCTCTCTCTCTCTCTCTCTCTCTCTCTCTCTCTCTTCGTCTCACTCTTTTTCCTCTGTCTGTTGTCTCTCTCTCATCTTCTGTATGCATAGATTATGTCTCTGTCTCCTTAAATTTGACAATGAGCATATACACAATATGGAAAAGAAAGATACACAAACACATTACAGAAATAAGGATGATTGCTTGAGTGGATGAATGACTGAGAGGCAGGCGATGGTGCTGGAGGAATCATGGATGGACTTAAATCACATATTTACCCCCTTACCCGGAGTGCTATCTATCCATCCAGATAGTTTCAGTGTAATTCTCCTAGTTTTGGAGATATCTGCCATAGAGGTGTCTGCCATCACTCCAATACAATGGAGCTGAATGGCACTCTGTTTGTGGCGCTCAAAACACCAAGAAAATACATTTGAAAAACTAAACAACTATGTGTCTTTCCAGAAATCATGACCCGGTTACTCGAGATAATCCACACCTTGTTGTGAGAAGTTTCATGTAGAAAAATGTTCTACTGAACGGTTGAACCACACATCGCCCTCCATGGTATCCACATTGCTCTTCACTGTAACCATATTGCCATCCACGGAAACCATATCGCCCTCCACGGTAACCATATCGCCCTCCACGGTAACCATATCGCCCTCCACAGTAACCATATCGCCCTCTACAGTAATCATAGCGCCTTCCATGGTAACCATATCGCCCTCCACAGTAACCATATCGCCCTCCACAGTAATCATAGCGCCTTCCACGGTAACCATATCGCCCTCCACGGTAACCATATCGCCCTCCACAGTAACCATATCGCCCTCCACAGTAACCATATCACCCTCCACGGTAACCATATCGCCCTCCACGGTAACCATATCACCCTCCACGGTAACCATATCGCTTTCCACAGTAACCATATCGCCCTCCATGGCAACCATATCACCCTCCACAGTAACCATATCACCCTCCACGGTAACCATATTGCCCTCCACAGTAACCATATCGCCCTCCACGGTAACCATATCGCCCTCCACGGTAACCATATCGCCCCCAACCACGGTAACCATATCGCTTTCCACGGTAACCATATTGCCCTCCATGGTAACCATATCGCCCTCCACAGTAACCAATCCATATCGCCCTCCACGGTAACCATATTGCCCTCCATGGTAACCATATTGCCCTCCACAGTAACCAATCCATATCGCCCTCCATGTTACCATATTGCTCTCCATGGTAACCATATCACCCTCCGTAAAACAATATATCATCATATCACCCTCCACAACAAGCATTCTACCACCTGTGCACAATGTGCACAATGTGCACATGGCACTAGGAAGACAATATTTACTGTATTGTTGCATATTGATACATTGATTGCCACAGAATCTTCTCAGTAAAGTCAAGATGATCATACAACATAAAAGGCAGATAATGAATGCCTGTGGAAATAGATCATAATCAATAGAGGACCTTCACAGAATGTTTGTGTAGTTTTCTGTCTTCCAGCATGGCTTTAACCTGGGGCAGCAGTGTAAAGAGGGGGGCTTAACAAGGGGGGGCCTTAACAAGTAAAATCAAGTCAACCTTTAGGGGCCCCTGAAGGGCACTACTGTATGTAAGGGAAGGATGAACGATTTCCACCAGGCTACTGAAACTATCAAGTATGCAAATGTGTTAAAGTGAAAATGCTGACAGTTCAGTGCCAAGATCTGCATCCTCAGCAAGTTTCCCATCAAAACCTACTGTAGCTAGGGCCTGGCTACATTGATCTGGTGTATCTGTTGTGTACATCGGTCGGTATGTACATCGGTTTTACATTTTTTTCAATCAGGAGATTTGTGTCAGTTTTGTCAGACAGTAAAAGTTAGGGGAGGATGAACTTTTTGAACCGATGGATGTGTCAACGTCTGTTAACAAAGCTGATGTTTCACAACTACGTTAGCTAGGTTCTAGTTTAAAAGCAACAGACAACAATACTTTCCATCTGCTTTCTCTCTGTTTTGATTGTTCACTATTTGCTGTGCTATTGACTGAAAGAAAAAAAGAGAAGTCGCAACTTCATCCTTCAACCAAGGTGCACAAACTGAAAGAAACAAGCAACGGAGAAAGATTCAACAACTCTTTGGATGTTCTAAATTTTTTTCTAAAAAATAACGTTTCAGCAACAGGCCTTCATCAAGGTTCCATGACAAAAAAATGAACAATTGAGCCTAAATAATATGTCAAATGTGCTATTGACTGACCATATTAGAGTATCTCTCATTACTCTCATGACCAGACGTAACAGAGGGTTTGGCTACACTGCTAGCCTTATAACATTTGGTCATTGATATTGTATGTTTTTTCAATGCTTTGGCTTGTAACCGTTGCCTGATGCAACAAGCCCACAGTGTTTTAGAGTTTCTTAGTGGCTTTTGGGGGTTTGTATTCAGAAGAAAGAGTAAGAATGACTCATTGTCTTTCTGTTCATTCAGTTGAGGTCTTCTGTTATTTTGCTTCCCTGCTCAACTGGGAATGCCATAAAGAGACAGAAAGAGAAGAGTTATCCTATAAGATAGAGCTCCCAATAGCAGCTACTGTCAGACGTAGAAAAAAAACAGTGTGCACTAAAAAAAACTTTCAGGGATTAAAAATAGCCCTTTTTCAGATTAATGAGATGACAATTCATTATTGAATAGTCTTCAAACGTGTTTCAGGAGTTGTGGAATAATTTACTTGACACTTAAATTATTGTGTAAATGTTGGATGCACACACATTGGAGACATTTCCCTAATTGATTGACATATTGACACTAAATGTGAATTTCCTAATGTTTTCTCATGCTGTAAAAGGTTTGCTTACATGTTCATATTTGTAAACATTGATATATGTTAGACAGATAGGAGTAAAACAGACATATACATTTTCAGTTGTGATCAGTTGAGAATCTACATCTAACACTCTTCAATTATAATATTATATTATAAGTTTTATAACATGAATTTATCTAAAATATATATGATACAAAAATTATTACAGATTAGACCTTTAAATAGGAGAAATACCAACATTTGACCCACAATGAAAGAATTTTTATATGAATTATGGAACAAAAATGTATATGAAACTAGGGCATGTTTGTTTAACTTGAAGTTTAGCCTATTTGTTGCCCTATTACAAGTAAGTACTACTTTGTATATCACATTTCATCATTAAATTACTCTGATGAAAAATTCTACATCACACTGTAAAGTTCTAGCTAATAGAAACAATATGCACTAACAATAAAACTCAGGTCTTAAGGTTTTAGTGAGACCCTCCCAGTGCAATGTGGGGTCCCACAAGGCTCTGTCCTGGGCCCTTTACTATTTCCGATTTACATGCTACCCCTCGGCAATATCATATGCAAATTTGGCATAAACTTACATTTTTAATTGAATCTCACTAAGTCCACATGGCTTTTTTACAAACAGTTACAGCTATGTTTGAAGTCTCACGGTGTTCCATTAGACAGACCAATTGAACACCACAGATACCACAAATTCTTCTACGAAAGAGAGACATCGAGAGGTTTTGTTTCAGAATTTTATCATCAATTACTAACGTCCTCCTATGAAACCCTCCAACTAGACTCTGTCTGGAGGAGGGATATACCAGACCTGGAAAATGACTTTGATTGGCAAGGAGCCTGGGCAAATGTCCGACTTACATCAAGGAACCCGGATCATCAACAAATCAATCTTAACTATATTCACAGGACATACTTGACTCCTATAAGACTGTGCCGAATGGGGCTTAAACAAGACTCCAAATGCTCCCAATGTACAAATGGGGACGAAGGGACATTTATGCACATGTATTGGGACTGCTCACCAGTTAAGGCATTCTGGAAAGATGTGACCCAACAAATATCAAAAATCAGTATCACAGTAGCTAAAAAGCTGATCGCATCACGCTGGTTTCAACCGGAAAAAATGTGCCGTAAAGTTTGGTTTCTTACATATCTCGATGTAATTTACCATGAAATATCTACAGCAAGAATTCTGGGTCTCAATGAATCCAAAATGTCAATGTGGTTAGAAGTGGTGGAGAGAATAAAAGCTAGCTTATAATGGTAGCGTCTGGTTAGGTGCGAGGGATAGTGGAGGTACTTCTCAAGGTGGGGTCCGGGAGGGGGGGGTTCGAGCTGGAGCATATGTGTGTAGGTTTTTTAGATAACAGGTATTAGGGGTATATCTTATATAAGACAACTAACTAAAATGTGATCTCATTGGATGTGCCCTGACAATTAATGCTTGTATATCTTATTGTGTGTTGTCATGTTTGTTTATATGTTTGTTTAAAAAATAATAAAAAAATAAAATACAAAAAAAAAAACTTAAATTTTTACGCTGACGACACCCAATTATATATACCTATTAAGCCAAATGATTCCTCCCAATTACAAAATCTTGAGGCTTGCCTGCTTGCCGTCAAAAAGTGGATGTCGCAAAACGTTCTACTCCTTAATGCAGATAAAACTGAGATGTTAATTGTTGGCCCCCCAAACCACAGAGGCTTGTTTCAGGACATCTCCCTCAACTTTGATACTTGTCATGTATCCCAGAGCTCCACCATAAAAAACCTCGGAGTCACTTTTGATTCCTCCCTCTCATTTAATGCACATATAAAAAATTTCACCAAAATTGCCTTCTTCCATCTTCGTAATATCGCAAAAATTCGCCCCATTTTAACTCTGGCTGATGCTGAAACCCTAATTCATGTTTTTGTCTCATCACGTCTAGACTACTGTAATGCACTTTTCTCAGGCCTACCTAATTCAAGCATAAAAAATCTTCAACTCGTGCAAAATGCGGCTGCACGGATACTAACTAAAACTAGAAAATTTGATCACATCACACCAGTTTTGTCCGCCCTACACTGGCTTCCTATTCAAGCCCGATCTGACTTTAAAGTGCTACTCCTCACCTACAAAATTTTAAATGGGCTTGCACTGCTCTATCTATCCAATCTCATTTCTCGATACTCGCCCGCTCTTGCTCTGCGCTCACAAAATGCGGGGCTTCTATCGATTCCTAGGGTTAAAAAGAAATCCGCCGGCCACAGAGCCTTTGTCTACCGCGCTCCCTACCTATGGAACAAATTACCTGCCGTCGTCAGGGGCGCCTGCTCTGTCGAAGCTTTTAAATCCTTGCTTAAGACCCATCTTTTCTTTCTCTCCTTCAACCTACCCTGATCTCACCTGATCGGGGTCTGACCCTTAGATTAATCTGTCTAGTTTAGTTAGGATGTCTATTTGCTCCCATGTCTGGTAACCCCCTCCTATTACTAGGTTTTAGTGAGTTTTTCCCTTTTCCTTACCTTCGCGTGGGGTATGTCTGGGAGTGTTGCTTTTATTTATTTTGCATTTATTTTAATTGTATTACATTTTTCTTTATTAAAAAAAATATATATAATAATAATAATAATAATAATAATAATAATAATAATAATAATAATAATAATAATAATAATAATAATAATAATAATAATAATAATAATAATAATAATAATAATAATAATAATAATAATAATAATAATAATAATAATAATAATAATAATAATAATAATTTGGACCTTGTGGTGTTCTTGTTTTGTTCTTGATTTGATGTGATGTTTCTTCTTGACTTGTTTGGGGAGGACGTGTATGGCCCATGGGGACATTGACGTGTGTTGTCGGGCCTTATAAATACATTTGATTTGATTTGATTTAGTGAGGTTCTGCTACTCAGGTCACGTGAACTTCAAGAATCAATAGGTTTGATTGATTGATTGAAAACTTTATTAACAGATTGCAGAATGGGTACATTACAGTACAGCTCAATACACACAATTGTTAAGGGGATGCAGACCAGAGAAAGACTTTCGTCTTGTTTACATCAGGGTCCCCCATTTTCAATTCATCAGGACATATATGACATACATGACATACAGATAGTCAGTACTGCTACATCTATACATTTATGACATACCAGATTTGCAAATACAGTACTGTTTGTGATACAGAAGGAGTCAGGAAAAGGGAGTATATACATTTGACGTAGAAACTGTACATTGGAGGAGGTTGGGTGGGGGGGGGGGGGTTGGGTACACTGGGATATTGACAACCATACTGGGTAATCTACATTGGAGGTGGTTGGGGGGGGGGGGCACACTGTATAAACAAGCAAAACTGTACATTGAGGGGGGGGGGGGGGGGGGAGACACTGTACAAACAAACAAAATTGTACATTGGACTATTGACAAAACCATACTAGGTAAATGACTGTACATTGGAGGGGGTTGGGTTAGGATATTTACAGGGTCCAGTGTTGAATTGCAGTCTCCCGTAGGTGTCCCTTGAGAGAGGTTTTGAAAGTGGGTAGTGATCCACATTCCTTTACAGCTTTGGGTAGGGCGTTCCACATTGATGTGGCATAATTGCCAAACGTGTTTAGTCCCTTATTTGAGCCGAATCTGGGTTTAACATGATTTGTGGAGCTCCCTCTGGTGTTGTGATCGTGGTATTCACTGACCTTTGGGAAGTATTTTGACATGTACATGGGTACCTTGGTCGTGTAGTGTATCTTGTAGACCAGGCCCATTGCAAGTTGCTGTACTCTGTCGTCTACTCTAAGCCATCCTAGGTTGTCAAAGTGGGCAGGGGTGAGGTGGGTTCTAGGAGTAAGGTCAAGCAGTAGTCTGACCAGTTTGTTTTGAGATGTTTGTAATTTTGTTTTTAGCGCCTTTGAGGTGCTTTGGTACCATGAGGTGCAAGCATAGTCGTAGTACCCCTGAATGAGTGCTCCTGCCAGAGTCTTCAGGGTATTCTTGTTTACCAGAGAGGAGATCCGGTACAAGAATCGAGTTCGTTGGTTGACTTTTTTTATTACATTGGATGCCATTTTGTCACAGGAGAGATTAGCCTCTAGGATGGAACCCAGGTAGGTAATTTCATCTTTCCTTGTGACAATATTGTCACCCACTGTAACTGAGAAGCCGTCGGTCATAAATATCATGCATTGAGACAACAGCAGGAGATTTTATGGCCTTGAGCTTTGAGAGGGGGAAGGGTATTGGCCATTACCAAAGACAAAGCAATGAACTAGGCAAAATCTGCATATGGCTCGCTGATAACAAACTATCATTACACATGGGCAAAACAGAGTCCATTCTCTTCGGTTCAAATAACAAACTCAGCAAGACCGACGGCTTCTCAGTTACAGTGGGTGACAATATTGTCACAAGGAAAGACGAAATTACCTACCTGGGTTCCATCCTAGAGGCAAATCTTTCCTGTGACAAAATGGCATCCAATGTAATAAAAAAAGTCAACCAACGAACTAGATTCTTGTACCGGATCTCCTCTCTGGTAAACAAGAATACCCTGAGGACTCTGGCAGGAGCACTCATTCAAGGGTACTATGACTATGCGTGCACCTCATGGTACCAAAGCACCTCAAAGGCGCTTAAAACAAAATTACAAACATCACAAAACAAACTGGTCAGACTACTACTTGACCTGAACCCCAGAACCCACCTCACCCCTGCCCACTTTGCCAACCTAGGATGGCTTAGAGTAGACGACAGAGTACAGCAACTTGCAATGGGCCTGGTCTACAAGATACACTATACGACCGGGGTGC
>NC_140174.1:67400655-67428155 GCF_963971535.1 Notolepis coatsorum
CTCACATAGTTCCCCTGCCTCTTGTCCAGGTGTGATGCTGCTGTGTGCTTGGTCACATTGATGCTGACTCTTGGAGGGGGGTTATTTTTGGCTCTGCGACTCCAGAGTCATGAAAGTATAATGTGATGCCAAAGGCATGTGTGTGTGTGTGTGTGTGTGTGTGTGTGTGTGTGTGTGTGTGTGTGTGTGTGTGTGTGTGTGTGTGTGTGTGTGTGTGTGTGTGTGTGTGTGTGTGTGTGTGTGTGTGTGTGTGTGTGTGTGTGTGTGTGTGTGTGTGTGTGTGTGTGACTCATTCATTTTCATTAACTTAACCTTCCATAACCAGGATAATCAACACAGTGTAATGACTGTATGTTTGTGCATATGTGGGTGTTTGTGTGTATGAGAGAGAATGATTGCATTCTGTGTGTGTGCGAGAGAGAGAGAGAGAGAGAGAGAGAGAGAGAGAGAGAGAGAGAGAGAGAGAGAGAGAGAGAGAGAATTATTGCATTACATGTGTTATGCGCGCACGTGTGTGTGTGTGTGTGTGTGTGTGTGTGTGTGTGTGTGTGTGTGTGTGTGTGTGTGTGTGTGTGTGTGTGTGTGTGTGTGAGTGTGAAACATATGGCATTAGCAACATCATTCAGGGGACAAAAGAAATGCAAATGAGTGATTCATGAAGCGTAGCAGGAGGGTGTGTTTGTGAGCTTTACTCACGCTTGTGTATGTGCATACTAACATGCGCTCACATGTGTGTGTGTGTGTGTGTGTGTGTGTGTGTGTTTCAAGTTCAAGTTTCTTTAATAGTTGTCATACAGAAGTACAGAATACTTTTGTACAAAATGCTTCTTACTGTTGCGCTCCAGAGACTGTGCAAGACAAGATAAGTATGAAATAAAAACATAGTAAAATTAGAAGTAAAAAAATGAGGTCACAGTGTTCAGTTTAGACATATGTACAATGTTCGATGCAGGATAGACGTAGTTACCATACAATATACAATACTGTGCAGTGTACTAATATACAATACTATATAGTGCAAGGCAGAAATGGAGAAATGGGACGAGGTGCAATTTAGGTACAATTCACAGTAGGTGTACGAGTTGTAGTGCAAATCCTTTATCAATAAATATAAAGTGTAAGTGTGTTTGTGTGATCTAAAGTGTGGAGAGTGGGTGCTGCAGTGTGTTGTTTGTTTGAGTGAGTGTGTGCGTGTGGGTGTGTGTGCTGTGTGCATTTGATGGTTGTTGCATAGTGATTATTGTTCGTTTAGCGATTATTGTTCGTTTAGCAGCCTGATGGCCTGGGGATAGAAGCTTCTTCTGAGTCTTTCTGTGCTCGCCTTAAGACTCCGGTATCGCTTGCCTGACCGCAGCAGTTCAAAGAGGCAGTTGTTCGGGTGGCTCGAGTCCTTAATAATTCTCTTAGCCTTCCCCTTGCACCGCTTGTTGTAAATGTTCTGGAGGGTGGGAAGCCCCCCTCCAATTGTGCGTTCGGCTGAACGTGTCACTCTTTGTAGTCTGCTACGGTCTTGTGCAGTGCTATTCCCAAACCAGGAGGTGATGTTGCCGGTCAGGATGCTCTCTATTGTACATGAGTAGAAGTTCCTAAGGATCTTCTGACTGACTTGGAACTTCCTTAGGCGCCTGAGGAAGTAGAGGCGTTGTCGTGCCTTCTTCACAACACTGTCAATGTGTGTGGTCCATGTCAAGTCCTCGGATATGTGGGCTCCGAGGTACTTGAAACTGTTCACTCTCTCAACCGGTGCCCCGTCGATGCTGAGGGGGCTGTAGTCCTTGACCCCCGACCTCCTGAAGTCCACAATCATCTCTTTTGTTTTGCTGACGTTCAGGGAGAGGCAGTTCTCCTGACACCACTGTGACAGGTTCTCTACCTCTTCCAGGTAGGCCCTTTCGTCGTTGGCAGAGATCAGGCCCACCACTACTGTGTCATCAGCAAATTTGATGATGGTGTTGTTGTTCCGCTGTGCTACGCAGTCATGTGTGTACAGGGAGTAGAGGAGGGGGCTCAGAACACAGCCCTGGGGGGCCCCTATGTTGAGCGTGATGGATGAGGAGGTGCAGTTGCCGGCTCTTACCACCTGGGGTCTGCCCGTCAGGAAGACCAAGACCCACTGGCACAGGTCATAGTTCAAGCCCAGGTCCCTGAGCTTGGCAGCTTGGCTATGAGTTTGGAGGGGACTATGGTATTGAATGCTGAGCTGTAGTCGATGAACAGCATTCTCACATAGTTCCCCTGCCTCTTGTCCAGGTGTGATGCTGCTGTGTGCAGCACATGGGCTATGGCGTCCTCCGTGGACCTGTTGGGGCGAAATGCAAATTGCAGAGGGTCCAGGTTGATGGGGAGGGAGGAACAGATGTAGCCCTTCACTAGCTTCTCAAAGCACTTCATGGCTATGGAGGTGAGGGCTACAGGGCGGTAGTCGTTGAGGCAAGCGGGCGTAGATTTTTTGGGTACAGGGATGATGGTGGACTTCTTCAGACAGGTGGGGATGACTGCCTGTTCCAAGGACAGGTTGAAGATGTCAGTGAATACCGGGGCCAGTTGGTCGGCACAGACTTTTAGGACGCGGCCGGGGATGCCGTCCGGTCCTGCTGCCTTCCTGATATTCACTTTTTTAAAGATCCGTCTCACCTCATGCTCTGTTACCCTGAACACTGAGTCTCCATCAGCAGACCCCCCCCCCCCATTGCCGTGGTTTGTAGGCTGGTGTTGTTATTCACAGCCTCAAACCTCGCATAGAAGGAATTGAGATCATTTGCTAAGGAGATGTCACTGTTCAGTTTGAGGGGGGTGCCTTTGTAGTCTGTCATTGTTCTGAGGCCCTGCCACATGCCTCTAGAGTCAGCCTGTTCAAACTGAAGTTCAACTTTATCCCTGTAACGCCGTTTTGCCTCTATTACTGCTCTCCTGACGTTGTATCTTGCCATCTTGTGTTCTTCCATGTTGCCTGTCACCAGCCCGGTGTTGTATGCTGATGTGCGCACTTTCAGAGCCTCACGGACGGATTTGTCTACCCAGGGCTTTTGATTTGGGTAGATTTTAATTTTGGTGGAGGGGATTGTTTCTTCTACCTGAGTACAGACATAGTCAATCACCGTTTCGGTGTATTCGTTAGTATTGGCTGTGTTATCACGGAATACACTCCAGTCTGTGCATTCCAGTACAGCTTGGAGTGACTCCTCTGACGTCACGGCCCAACGCTTAACCTCTCGCGAGACCACCGGCGTTCGCTTGAGACTTTGTTTGTACTTTGGCAAAAGAAATATTGCGGCGTGATCGCTTTTACCGAATGGACTAAGAGCCTGTGACTTGTACCCATTCTTAAATTGCGAGTATACATGGTCTAATATGTTCTCGCCTCTGGTGGGACAGGTCACATGCTGATAGAAATTCGGCAACACCTTTTTAAGACGCGCGCTGTTGAAATCACCCAAAACCAAAATGGCAGCGTCAACATTAGCCATTAGTGTGTGTGTGTGTGTGTGTGTGTGTGTGTGTGTGTGTGTGTGTGTGTGTGCTCGTGCGTGCGTGTGTATGTGTGTGGTCACCTGCAGCCAATGTGAACTTGCTTGTGCATTTGAATGTGCACACAATGTCTGTGTGTTAATTTGCACATTGTGTGTGTGTGTGTGTGTGTGTGTGTGTGTGTGTGTGTGTGTGTGTGTGTGTGTGTGTGTGTGTGTGTGTGTGTATATCTATAAAGTGTTCATGAAATGCGTTCTCGCCCGAATCCTCCCGTGGCTCGTGGATGAAAACATATTATCTCCCAAGCAAAAGGCCTACATCAATCGGCAAGGAATGAATGAACATGTGTTTTGTCTCAAAACGGGTATCGACGACTTTAAGCACGGGTCTAGTGAATACTTCGCTGTTTTTCTGGACTTCCGTGATGCGTTTGGAACTTTAGCACAAGGAAATACATCTGCCCCAGGTTTATATTGACATTGTCAAAAACGTGTATTGTGGTTCCTTTATACAGGTTATCTGTGGTAAACAGCTCACAGACCCCATCCCTCTCCAAGTTGGTGTTAAGACTGGTTGTCCGTGGAGTGCTGTTAACTTTATTATAGCAATAAACCAGTGGTTGAAGTGGCTCTGTATGTGTGCCCCCGCTAATGTAATTTCCCCTAACCCCGCACAGGGGTATGCAGACGATGTACAGGTTGCCTCATATCATGCGGCTGAAATAAACACCATGCTCTCCAGAACCGACTCCTTTTTGGAGTGGTCTGGATTAGAGGTTAAGGATTCAAAATGTGCACTGTTTTATGAAAGGCGGAGTGGGGGAAACCGTTGGTATCACTCAAGCACAGACACAATACCTGCATTCACAATTGGCAATAAACCCATTACAGTCTATTCACGTCATCAGACATACACATACCTGGGTCACAAGTTTAATGTGGCAGGTGAGTGGAAAGAACAGGTAGATGAAATCATCTCTGAATACACCAGCAGACTTGATTTAATTTATGCATCACCACTTCCACTCATCATGAAACTTGAGGCAATCAGAGTAATGGCATTGGCCAAAGTACACCTGTTCTCCAATGTACATATTCCACGAAAATCACTACATGATTTGACTAATAAAACCGTACACCTAGTGAGACAATGGACTGGCCTCAACACACATACAACACGCAACATCATGAGGGTGGTCTGGGTGTTCCCAATTTTGAATGGGCATATATTGCTACACGGCTCTCCCATCTGTTGAATATGCTGAACAGTGATGACCAGTATGTGAGAACGCTCGCCCGTTCTTCTCTTTTCTTGGACCTAAAAAGACGTAAGGTCCCCCTGGCGCGTGGTTCGGACCCTAACTTCCTAGGCTTCAAGAGAAAGCCAAATGGAAAGCTGGACAGTCGCTCTCCTGGCTTCGGTGTGTGGTCAGACTGGCCGGACCTTAATGACATGTGTTGCTGGGCTGATGTTACCCTGGAGTGGGTGGGGTCTAACTCTGAGGCAGTGGCTGTCTCAGAGAATATTATATCTGACCCCAGTATCTCAGTCAGAGCATCTATGTCTGTGTGTGGAATGGATCACCAACTTCCACTGACTAATGCCCGAGGTCGCCTCCTGTGGGCACAACAACAAAGACAGCGGGAACAATGGACTGAGTTGAGACTGCAGGGGAAGATTGCGTGTCTCCCTGCTGCGGACCATTCTGTCTCTCACTCTGTGTTAATTTTTTTTGCCATAGATGAGTGCATTGTTATCTTTACTCTGAGCGAGATTACAGGTCTTACCATCTAAACTGAATCTCTCCATCTGGTTTCCAGGCAGTCATACTCCTCACTGTATTCATCATGACAATAACCAAATAGCTGAAACCATGTCCCACATCTTAAATGGTTGCCATGTATACAGGGGCCTCTACATAAGTAGGCATGACAGAATAGTAGATTTGATAGCGAAAGATATCTCTCTTATTTTTAGGTCCTCCATCACACTGTATAAGCATTCTACTGTGAAGCCAAGCATGTTCAACCTGTGCAATAATGATTCCATGTTCTATAGTATTACAGCTAACACCCCTGATGTTTTTGTGGTAAATGAACACCTTAGGGAGGTGTCCATTCTTGAGGTTGGCTGCACTTTTGATTACAGCTTAGAAGAAGCCTTCCTCACAAAAATGCTGAAATACCAACAGCTACAGCAGACCATCTCACAGCTAGGCTACAGATGTAAACTCCTAGTTTTTATCTTTGGCAGCCTAGGGCATGTGCACAAGTTGGTTGTGAGGGGCCTACAAATAGCCGGTCTCCCCAAAAGGAAGGCCAAGCAGTTAGCCAGGTACTGCTCAGTATCAGCAATTATAGGAAGCCGCTCAATTTGGAGGAGGCGCTGTTACCTTTACTCTTGATTCTGCCACCCATGCACCTTGTACCTGACTGTTCTTCATGATTTTCTGATTGCACTCGCATTGTTTATGTCCTTTGTATGAGGCTTCCTTGTACTTCTGTTTATGTGGACATAAATAAACATTTCAAGTGTGTGTGTGTGTGTGTGTGTGTGTGTGTGTGTGTGTGTGTGTGTGTGTGTGTGTGTGTGTGTGTGTGTGTGTGTGTGTGTGTGTGTGTGTGTGTGTGTGTGTGTGTGTGTGTGTGTGTGTGTGTGTGTGTGTGTGTGTGTGTGTGTCTTTAAATGGGAGGTCCCATCTGCAGAACCAAATGATCATTATCCCTGCCTCATTACACCATCTCCAATCACACCTGTCATCATCAACGACTCAACACTCTCAGACCGGCTCAATAGAATCTGCTCAATATAACCAGAAGTAATTTCCGATGACTTAATAAATGAAGGGTGATGCTCATTATGCCTATGAATTATGGTAATAATTTGATGAATAGTAAATAAAGGAAAGCTGCTGCTTATTATGAATAGTAATGGTTGATATACTGTAGGAATGAAGGATTATGTTCAGTTGAATTGCGATTTATGGTGAATCTGATGAAAATGTAAAATAAATATGCTGCTTATTAGGACCAGCAACTAAATATGATCAAGAGAGGCACTGCACTGAATCTTTGTGTAGTTCTCTTTCTTCCAACATGGCTGCCGGTAACCATATGTAACCATTTTCAAAAGAAAATGCCTAATTTCTGTGCAGTGGTAGAGTAGGTAAACACTGGAAAAGCATGATATTACTATTTTACTGTGAGTTGTTTACAAGATCCACTAATAAAACACGGATAAATTGTTTAATTTTGTTCATATATTTGTCATATATCAACACATAACGGTTACACATAGCATTGTCATGTACAAATCAATGGTTGCTATGTTACAGGTGGCCATGTTGGAAGACAGATAACTACACAGCAACATTTTGTGCAATGCCTCTATTGTAAATAAATGAAGGAGTGTGCCCATTAACATTATGAAATACATTCTAATGAATAACTTAAGAAAATTATGCATGGAGCATTATGGTAAATCTGCAGGAGACCCTGGTTCAGATACAGGTGTGTTGCAGTGGTGCAGTGACCAGGACAGGTTTCTCCAAGGGAGGGGGGAGGTCATAATCTCTTGGCCTGAAGCCTAATATCTCCCTTGGCCTGAAGCCTAGTAACCCTAATATTTTCCTGCCTGAAGCCTAGTAAACCTAATATCTCCCTTGAACATGGTGGGAAGTAATTGCCTTTATCGTCATCATCGTTGTAATTCATGTTTTGTGATACCATATGATACCATACGATACCATGCGATATGAGATGATATTATATGATATTGATAATGATATGACATGATATGATACGTTATAATACAAAATACTTTATTAATCCCACATGGGGAAACAAGGGGAGTGCCACCATACATATAGGACAGACAACAGACTGAATATACAATAGAAAAGAATATATGTATACTGTACGTCTCAAGACAGTACAACATAAGGAACAACGACAATGTTCATTAAAAAACGTCACAGCAGCAGATACAAAGGACTTCCTGAATCTCTCTGAAGAGCAACTTGGCATAACACGCATGTCACTAAAAGAGCTCCTCAGTTCACTATAAACATTACATTGGATGATCCTTATTTTGCAAAACACTCTTGACCTTCGTACCTATTCTTTGCACTGTGATTAAATCTAGCAAGTCAGGGGTCAAGCCAATAATATTGTTCCTGTGTTGTGAGTTTAAACCGCATCCCTAACAGGAGTGACCTGCACATGTAATATGGGAGGAAGAGGAGAGGAAACCATTATGGGGAGATATTTTCCCCTGTTGCATCTCCACTTCTCTCATAGTTTTTTCCATTTGTGCACACATTCCAAGGTGTCCAAACCAATGTTCTGGGCTATCTCTCACAATGCATCTTGTGGCTGACCATCTTTGTTAATCTCTGCTCCACACGAGAGCAATGCTCTCCTCACATATCGGGGTAAATACGTAAACACGTGACTGCAAGGCAGGCCTCTGTGTGTCACCAGAATCGGTTGTTTTATGTAACAACCGCATAACCCGCTGGTCCACAGGTAGCGGCCGTCTCAAACATTACTCGGATTACTGACACACTGGGTCAGTGGTAAGCTAATGGTTAGAGAGAATCAGTCTTCTGACCGGAAAATGAGTTTGGAATCCTCCTGTGGAGAAGTCTGGATGGTGGAAATTATTGCGTAATTGCTCTCCCCTCCCTACTATATACTGTCAGGATACATAGTAGACCTTTTCAGTGGAATCGTGTTGCTAGGGAACAGCTTGAGCCCAAGATTATTCCCCACCATCTATTGATTGGGCCCATTGCGAACATTGTTTATGTTGTCAAATTTGTTAGATGTCAATGGGTCTCTTATTCACCAACGGACTTAAGACAAAAGATCAGACAACATTCTGTCCTAGCTGCACTTAACTCATTCAGCGCCAGCGTGTATCCCCATCCCTGCTGTCAATGGGCCACGCTTTAAAAGATAGGCATTTCCACGGTGCGTCACGATGTTTTGAGAGCTGTATCTATATTCTATATTATAGCTATGGAGACAATACTATGGCTCATTTGACAGTCACTATCTTTCGTCCAACATGTAAAAAATAATTAATTTCTTCATGTATAAGTTTGCGTGTTATTCCGTGGTGAATATTGTATAGTTTGTATAGAGTGTTCCGGGCTAATTCCTGGAAGCTGAGTTATGGAGCGCTATGTGCATTTCGCTAAAGTCGTTCGCATTGCTCACCTGGACACGATACTATTTCCAAATCAAAGGTATATAATAGGTATTATGTTTCATCATGAAGGCATCAACGGGGGGGGGTCGTTTTGTGATGCTCTGATCGTCAGCAACGGCATACGTTTTGGAGTATGTGATATATGATCATTGCGATCGATGTGAAATCATTGTAGGATCAAAGTAGGATTGATGTCATATAGTCCTTACCTTTGCTAGGAGGTATTCCAAAATGAATATTCCAATTGTCTGATCGCGATTTTCAGTATTGATGTCCATCGGGTCCCTGACATGAAATGGGACAAACTATGCATCAAGTGTGCTGGACACGTTCCAAGTGGCTCGAATGAAGCCTTTCACGGGTACCATTTCTACGCCCGGACTATATAAAATGTAACACACAGTGTGAAATAAGGTTTCAAATGGTAGGCGATACTGCCACCTAGCAGGACTCGGCCAGGCATTGCACTCTCGAGGTCTCAGAATGAGTCCCAATGATACACTGAGGTCCGTGAGACTGTATAGAATTGTCATGATCTGCCCTTTGGACTCATGAACTCTCTGAACATAGGCAATCCTCTGATGCCCCCTGGCGGAATTCTGGGGTTAATGACTTTGCTGGTTCCGGTCATGCACTTGTACCTGGTATTGGTTGCTATCACTAATGCACTGCCTATGTTCTTGTTGACTGTGATTTCTAATATGTTCCCTGTGTGTATTCTTTTTTTTAAAAAAATTTTTATTATTGCAAAACAAAACTTATTAAAAGTCAGTACTCAACACACAATGTATAATGAAACTTTCAGTAAAGGTGGTTAAAATATATGCAAGTACAGAAACAGGATAAAACAAAAATAGTCAATAATAACATTTTAACCGTATACCGTGTATATCCAGCGAAGTTACAATTATATAAATGTTAGTATATAATATACCCCGAATACCTATTTTCTAAAACCCTACACACATATGCTCCAGCTCAAATCCCCCCCTCCCGGACCCCCTCTTGGATAGTACCTCCATTATCCCTCACTCCTAACCAGACATCACCATTATAGGCTAGCTTTTATTCTCTCCACCACTTCTAACCACATTAACATTTTGGATTCATTGAGCCCTAGAATTCTTGCTGTTGATATTTCTTGATATATCACATCAAGATATGTAAGAAACCACACTTTCCGGCACATTTTTTCCGGTTGAAACCAACGTGATGCAATCAGTTTTTTAGCTACTGTGATACCCGATAAAACCAATCTTTTTAGTTGTGGGTTCACTGCAAACTCAAAAACATCATTCAATAGCAATACCGCGGGGTGTACAGGTATATTCCAAAATACGAGTATTGATAATTGTTGGGACACATCTTCCCAGAATGCCTTAACTGGTGGGCAGTCCCAATACATGTGCATAAATGTTCCTTCATCCCCATTTGTACATTGGGAGCATTTGGAGTCTTGTATAAGCCCCATTTTGCACAGCCTTATAGGAGTCAAGTATGTCCTGTGAATATAGTTCAGATTGATTTGTTGATGATCCGGGTTCCTTGATGTAAGTCGGACATTTGCCCAGGCTCCTTGCCAATCAAAGTCATTTTCCAGGTCTGGTATATCCCTCCTCCAGACATTGTCTAGTTGAAGGGTTTCGTACGAGGACGTTAGTAATTGATAATAAAAACCTGATA
Organism: Notolepis coatsorum; assembly: GCF_963971535.1. NCBI lineage: Eukaryota > Metazoa > Chordata > Actinopteri > Aulopiformes > Paralepididae > Notolepis > Notolepis coatsorum. The sequence continues at coordinate 67,411,021 of NC_140174.1, forward strand.
CAAAACCTCCCAATGTATCTCTGTCATAGAAAAATTTGTGGTATCTGTGGTGTTCAATTGGTATGTGTAATGGAACACCGTGAGATCTCATACAAAGTCGTAACTGTATGTAAAAAAGCCATGTGGACTCGGTGAGGTTAAACTTTATGCATATTTCGACATAACTACAGAGGCCCTTGTTATTAAAAATATCCCCTAATGAGTGTATGCCTCTTTCTTCCCATACAGGGAATCTTATAGGTCGTTTTCCCATTAAGAGAGCATTGTTATTGAATATGGGAGTGTGATTATGCCATACTTGATTGTTAGGAAATTTCCTTTGTGTTTCCCGCCATGTCCTGATTGCATGGGTTATTATTGGGCCAAATTCTCGCTCACAATGCTTGATTGAAAGTTTAGTGTATGCTATGTCTTTCAATCTCTGTGGGGCTACTATGTTTTCTTCTAATTTTCTCCAAGATACCAAAGCCTCGGGGTCAAACCATATCTTCTTCAATGGTCTTAATGTGAAGGCATTAAAATATTGTAAAAAATCTGGGACTGCCATGCCACCGTCTGCTTTACTTCTCTGTGCGGTGGATCTTTTTATGCGAGGTGGTTTGTTATTCCAAATAAATTTGTATGTGGAGGTTTGTAATCTTTTCCAGTAGCCCTCTGGAGGAGGTAACGGAAGCATTGAGCTGAAGAAATTGATTCTTGGTAATACATCCATCTTAACTATTGATACCCTTGCCTGTACTGAGTTTTTAAGTTTTGCCCACCTGTCCAGGTCGTCCTTGATTTTGTTCTGTATTTTTGTGTAATTGTGCTTCACCGTTTGTCTTATGGTGGGGAATATTTCCACTCCCAAGCATCTGAAATGTTTTACCATCGGTATCGCACCTGGGAGGGTTATATCTTTTTTTGCAGGGGTGTTAAGTGGAAGGAAAGCCGACTTCGGCCAATTTATCTTAAATCCCGATAAATCACCAAAGTTCTCAATCAACTTGAGCAGATGAGGCAATGTGGTGTTGGGGTTTTGCATGAACAATATTACGTCGTCCGCATATAAACTAATTTTTTGTTGTGTGCCCTTGATTACGATTGGTTCTATGGATTGGGATTGTCTTATATATTGTGCTAAAGGCTCTAATGATAAATTGAATAGTCCGGGACTAAGAGGGCAACCCTGTCTGGCAGAGCGTGATACCGGAAAGATTTTGGAGATGATTGTGCCTGTTGTAATCATGGCCGATGGGTCCTTGTATAGTACTTTAATCATATCAATGAAACCTTTTCCTAACCCCATCCTTTCCAATACTGCCCATAGAAACGACCATTCCAACCTGTCAAATGCTTTCATGGCATCCAGGGATAGTATCGCCTTAGGTGTGATGTCCTCTTTGTCTGTATCTAGTACGTGCAGTATTCGCCTTATGTTATCATTGATCAGGCGACCTTTTATGAAGCCTGTTTGGTCCGTATGAACTAAAGACGTCATATGCTTTTGCAATCTGATGGCTAATATCTTAGAGTACAGTTTGACATCGGTTCCGAGGAGGCTTAAAGGACGGTAACTACCGCATTCAGTGGGGTCTTTGTCTTTTTTGTGAAGAACTGAAATGAGTGCGGTATTTTGGTGTTCAATGAAGCTTCCCTCTTTGACTGAGTATAAGATCATATTTAGTAATAAGGGTCCAAATATGTCCCAGCAAGAAATGTACATTTCTGATGGGATACCGTCAATTCCCGGAGCTTTGCCGTTTTTCATTCCGGATATGGCCTTCTTGAGTTCTTCTAATGTGATCGGTACTTCTAACTGTTTAGCGTCTTCATCCGTAAGTTTAGGGAGAGTAATTTGATTAAGATATGTGTCTAATTTGTCTTGATCAAAGGTCGTTTCTGAGTTATATAAATCGGAGTAGAATTCTTTGAATGTATCGTTTATTATTTTGGGTTCTGTTACTAGAGCTTGTTGTTTCCTAATGGCAGTTATATCTGCAAATTTTGCATTAATTCTTAGTCGCATGGCTAATAGGTGACTAGGTTTAGAACCTTGGAAGTACTGCTGTTGTCTAGTGCTGCGTATTTGCAATTCCGATTTTTGTCTGTACATTGCTTTGATCTCGGTCTTTAGAATGTTAACTTGGTTATCTAGTCTAGTAGAGTTGTTGTATTTTAAAGAATTAAAAAGCGTTGAGTAAAGCGTTTCCATTTCAGACAGTTTTGTGTTTTGATTTTTGCGCAATATGGAGGTAAATCTATCCGAGAAATCCTTGATCATACTCTTTACCGACATCCATAATATTCTGGGATCTTGCACCGAGTTAGCATTATCTTGTAGGAATACTGTGAGAGCTTCTTTAATTTGTGTAATGAATTCCTTGTTGTTAAGCAGCATCGAATTAAAACGCCATCTTGGGGCCCGGGTAGATAATGTACCAAATGTTGCTTTCAGGATTAAGTAGCAGTGATCTGATAGCGCATTGGGTGTCATTTCCACTTCGTATTTATCAAATATTCTCGGGGATGCAAAGACGTAATCAATTCTGGATAGTGTGTTGTGTCTCGCCGAACGACAGGAGTACTTGCGGGTCATGGGGTTAAGTGAACGCCATAAATCAGTTACTCCTGTTGATTTCGACCAATCTTTTAATGCTTTAGATGAATTCTTTTGTTCGCTGGAGAAGGAAAGGTAAGTTTTGTCCATCCTTGGGTTCCAAATGGCATTAAAATCCGCACCTATTATGTATGAGTACTCGGGATGGTTTAACATTTCTCCTGTTAGTGAAGTGAAGAAACCCACTTCGTACAAATTCGGGGCAATTGCCAATGCAATTTTCCTGTTATTGTGTATAATCCTAGCTATAGTTATGCGCCCCTCAGCATCCGACCATACCCCTTTCAATTCGATATTTAATTTGCGTCTGACGACTATGGCTACCCCTCTAGTTCTCGTAGCAAAAGAAGAGTGACCAATATTATGGTATATGTTATCCGCTAACGTATTTATGTCTCCCTCTAAAATGTGCGTTTCGCTTAATAGTGCCACGTCCACATGTTCTTTTTTCATCAGTGTAAGCACGCTTTTGCGCTTGTGTTGTTTGTTTATCCCACCGGTGTTCCATACCATTATATTCAAACTAGCCATAGTCTATGCATGTTTTCGTGTAGTTTTTGGTAATGTTTCTGGAGTATGAAGCTACAATAGATGCACATCCAATTAATGAGGTCCCGTTGAGAGCTGAGCTTAAAAACATATATATATACAAATAAAAATCCCCTATTTTCCCCTCTCCCAGAAAGTCGAACATGCCTGTGTTCCAAGAACACATCCTCCGCGATTGACTTTCTCCCATGGTCCACCGGATTGCCCAACCTGAGCATTGTAATCCTAATTTTCCTATGCTCATTGCCATAGGATCTAACATTTCCATTCTATTGCAATAGAATGTCGCTTTTGGTCTTGCACCTTCCCTTACTGTAATGAAGTATTGTGATAAATAACCTAAAGATAAAAATAAAAAATAAAATAAAAAGAGAATAAACCTTTATCGACATATTCCTTTGAACCCTCCACCAACGTGTGGGGGAAAAAAAAAAAAAGGAAAAGATTGTGTGTATTCATATTCATGTTGCTGTCTAGTCCTAGTCTTCCCCGTGTTGTTATGTTACAATGTTTATTCCTGCCTGTTAGTTAGTGTCTAGTCTCCTTCCCTTATATTCATGTGTCCTAGCCTGTCAGCCCCCAGCTGTTCCTTGTCTATTATAATTAGTTCTGTATATATTCATGCCACCTCCTATCTTCCAGTGTCGCGTCATTGTTTGTTGTTTGGTTATCCCGTCAGTACCCTTCCGTGCTGTGTGTTATCTCCTGTGTCAGTACCTTCCCGTGCTGTTCTGCCTACCTTGTGTTCCCCTCGTGAAAACCCTTGTTATCCTATACTTCCTCGTGAGTCCGTTCCCGTATTTGTAGCTCATGTTTTACAGCGTTGCTGAGGTTTGATTTCCCGTGTTTTCAAGTACGGTTTTGTTTTCCCCTGTAACGTGTGCCTTGTGACTATGCTAAGTAAAGCTTATTATTATCGGAACATCGACTCGTTGCCTCGTCTCTCTCACTCCACATTGTCCTGCGATTGAATCCTACACCTCTCCGAAACTCCGAATCCTCACAGTATGACGCGACCAAACCAGGAATCAGCGGACAACGGGAGAGACCAAGCGAGCGACTTGCTGCTGACCATGCAGCGTTTCTTCGAGGGAGATTTCCACGCTTCATCCTCGTTCGAAAGGATGCGGCTGCACGCGCTGCTCACCTGCGCAAGTGGGACTTGCAGCTCGGAGCAGGCTCGACTGCTCACAGAACATGAACGGCAGCTGGGACTGATTATTCGGGCGCTCTGATCCCCTGCTCCCAGCGAAGCCACGGCTACCAGTACGCCCTCCTCCACAAGTAAGGCCTCTACTGCCACCTAGCAGTTAGCGTTCACTGCCCAGGCCGTTAGCCCAGCCATTAGCCTCCAGAGCCAGTAATGCTAGTCCCCACTCTGTTAACACTGTCCAGACTACTAGCATAGCTGTTAGCCTTGCTTCCCCAGCTAGTACTGCTAACCTCGGCTCCGTTAACACAGTCCATGCTACTAGCACAGCCGTTAGCCTAGCTTCCACAGCTAGTACTGCCAGCGTAGCTCGCGCTGCGCGTAGGTCTCGGAGAGCTAGTAGTGCTAGAAAGGCTAGCTTAGCCTCACCTGCTAGACTACCGGTGGTTAGCCCCTCAGCTAGTCCTACTAGCATAACCGCCACCACTAGTATTACCCCTATAGCGGTTAGCATAGGCTCCGCAGGCCTCGCTGTCCAGGTAGCCAGCTCAGGCCCTATAGCAACCAGAGCCTCTAATGCTGGGACCCCTCCGTCGGCCGGCAAGGCCCCTGTGGTTAGCTTAGCTCCTGTAGCCAATGTAGCTTCGGCAGCTACCCCCTTAGCTCTCTTAGCTAACACTGCCCCTGTAGCAGTTAGCGTAGGCGCCGCGGCCCTCACTGCCCAGGCAGCTAGCACGAGCCCAGTAGCTAGTATTGCCCCTGTAGCAGTTAGCATAGGCCCCGCGGTCCTCACTGCCCAGGCAGCTAGCACATTCCCTTCTACAATGATTCTTGGGCAATTATTCTCCGGCCTGCAGTCTGGAGGAGCGAAAGAACGCTTATCGCCTGGTGTTTTCCATGATGAAGTGGAGTCCTGAAAGAGCATGCGAACTCCGGGTACTGGCCGGGAACATGTTTAGGGTGCTCTTCCAGGACCCCAACTCCCCAGCCGACTGCCAAGCTGCCAACCCTGGTAAGGCCTCCACCACCAGCATGGCCTCTACTGTTAGCATAGCTACTACTAGTTCAGTCCCTACTGCTAGTATAGCTTCCACAGCTAGCACGGCCTCCTCTGCTGGTGAGGCCTCTACTGCCAGCATGGCCCCGGTTGTTAGCATAGCTACTGCCAGCACCATAGCCCTGTCTGCTAGCATAGCTCCAACTGCTAACAAGTCACGGAGAGCTAGAAAGTCTAGGAAGGCTAGCATAGCCTCACCTGCTAGGGTACCTACTGCTAGCACCCCAGCCCTGCCTGCTATCCCCACTGTGTGTAGTGCATTCAGCTAGCATGGCCTCCACGGCTAGCCCCTACTGCTAGTACAGTTCCTACTGTACTGTTTCCCACTGCTAGGACTGCCCCTTCAGCTAGCAAGGTCAGTTTCCCTGGAGCCGCCCTGTCGGCTAATCTCTTGGCTTCCACAGCTAGTCCAGCCCTGTCTGCAAGCTTACTCTGCAGCTAACCAGGCTTCCACAGCTAGTCCAGCCCTATTTGCTAGCCTAGCCCCTGCTAGCTTACTCCAGATCACCCATGTAGCCTCTGTAGCTGGCACCTTAGCTCTTCCTGCTAGTATACCCTCTACAGCTAGCACATCCCCCACTGCTAGCAGACTCTCTGCAGCTAGTACTGCTCCTGCACTTAGCTTAGCCCCTGCTAGCTTACTCCAGATTGCCTATGTAGCCTCTACCACCAGCATGTCTCCCACTGCTAGGACTGCCCCTTCAGCTAGCAAGGTCAGTTTCCCCACTGCTAGGACTGCCCCTTCAGCTAGCAAGGTCAGTCTCCCCACTGCTAGGACTGCCCCTTCGGCTAGCAAGGTCAGTCTCCCCACTGCTAGGACTGCCCCTTCAGCTAGCGAGGTCAGTTTCCCCACTGCTAGGACTGCCCCTTCAGCTAGCAAGGTCAGTCTCCCCGCCGCTAGGACTGCCTCTTCAGCTAGCAAGGTCAGTTTCCCTGGAGCCGCCCCGTCGGCTAACCCCACAGTCTCGTCCGCTAGAGCCCCTGCTGCTAGCACCTCAGTCTCGTCCGCTAGAGCCCCTGCTGCTAGCACCTCAGTCTCGTCCGCTAGAGCCCCTGCTGCTAGCCTCTTAGTCCTGTCTGCTAGAGCTCCTGCTGCTAGCGTTTCGGTCCCGTCCGCTAGGGTTCCTACGCCTAGTCCCTCAGTTCCGCACGCTAGAGTCCCTACTGCTAGCGCCTTAGCCCCGCCGGCTGGTGTAGCCCTAGCAGCTAGCACAGGCCCTGCAGATAGCATTACCCAGGTAGCTAACCCAGTCTCTACTGCCAGTTTAGCCCCTGCTAGAGCAGCTCTAGCTGCCCCTGTTCCTCCTCCGGCTCCCGGGGAGACCCTGACGTCTAGTCCGGGTCGTGCTCCTGCTCCTGTCCCCGGGGAGTCTCCTGCCTCCGGCTCGTCATCTGGTCCCGGCTCCTCGTCTGGTCCAGCCCTGCGCCGTGGTCAACGCCGTGGTCAACGCCGAGGTCTGCACCGAGGTCTACGCCAGGAGGGATCCCCGTCCGGGGTTCTGCACTTGGTCCCGAGATCTGCACCTGGAGAGTCGTCTGGCCCAGCCCTGCGCCATGGTCTACGCCGTGGTTGACACCGTGGTCAACGCAGAGGTTTGCGCCGAGGTCTACGCCAGGAGGGGTCCCCGTCCGGGGTCCTGCACTCGGTCCCAAGATCTGCACCTGGAGAGTCGTCTGGCCCAGCCCTGCGCCGTGGTCTACGCCGTGGTCGACGCCAAGGTCAACGCCAAGGTCTGCGCCGAGGTCTACGCCAGGAGGGGCCCCCATCCGGGTTCCTGCGCCCGGTCCCAAGACCTGCACCTGGAGTGTCCCCCGTCCAGGGTCCTGCTTCGGGGTCGTCGCCTCCGCCCCTCTTCTCCGGGCCCCCTGGTTCGGTCCCGAGGTCTCCACTTGGAGTGGCCCCCATCCGGGGTCCCGCTCTGCGGTCGTCGCCTCCGCCCTTCATCTTCGGGCCCCCTGGTTCGGTCCCGGGGTCTGCACCTGGAGGGGCCCCCGTCTGGGGTCCTGCTCTGGAGTTGTTGCCCTCGCCCCTTTGTTCCGGGCCCCCTCACCGGGCCCCTGTCCCAGTGCCCGGCCTCCGCCGTTGGGCTCCTGTCCCCGTCTCCAGCCCCCCTCTCCGAGCCTCTGTCCCTGTCTCTGGCCCCCCTCTCCGGGCCTCTGTCCCTGTCTCCAGCCCCCCTCACCGGGCCCCTGTCCCCGTCTCCAGCCCCCCTCACCGGGTCCCTGTCCCCGTCTCCAGCCCCCCTCACCGGGTCCCTGTCCCCGTCTCCAGCCCCCCTCTCCGGGCCTCTGTCTGTGTTGTCCTGTGATTGAATCCTACACCTCTCCGAAACTCCGAATCCTCACATAGAATATTCAAATCGAATAAAAGAAAAAAGGATGAAAACTATCAAAAACCCAACTTTTCTCGGGTTTTGGCGCTCAACCGCTGGCAAGATAACCCGACTGTATTTGTGATTGGCGCTGAAAGATCACATTGCGATCGATGTGAAATCATTGTTGGATCAAAGTAGGATTGATGTCATATAGTCCTTACCTTTACTAGGAGGTATCCCAAAAAGAATATTCCAATTGTCTGATCACGATTTCCAGTATTGATGTCCATCGGGTCCCTGACATGAAGTGGCACAAGATATGCCTCAAGTGTGCTGCACGCGTTCCAAAGTGCTCGGATGAAGTGATTCACTTGGCTTGGTCTAAATTCTCCGCTCGGACCATATACAATGTAACACACAGTGTGAAACAAGGTTTAAAAGGGTAGGCGATACTGCCACCTAGCAGGATTCGGCCGGTATTGCACTCTCGGGGTCTCAGAATGAGTTCCAATGGTAACACCGAGGTCTGTGAGAGTGTATAGGTCATTAAAATCGAATAAAAGAAAAAACGATGAAAACGATCAAAAACCCGACTATACTCGGGTTTTGGCGCTCAACGCATGGCGAGATAACCCGACTATAGTCATGGTTGGCCGTGAATGAGTTAAGGGCTTTATTTGGGAGGAATCATGGGGATTGTGTTCATGTCAACTGCGTTCATGAATTAAATAATCATAATAATAATAAATATGACAATCACAATCACATTTTGTTTTACATCTACAGTCATGCCTCAAGAGGCATTGTGATAATAACCTCGAAAATAAATAAAAACACTACACCAACACTGCAAATGACATTGGATAAATAAATCAGAATTAAAGCTAATAGCGTATTCCATATTTATACCATCTTGTTGTGTGCTCCTGGCCACCTGCCGCAGTGTGCACACACACGCGCTTCACTTTCACTCTTGGTTGCCAGGCTGTGCAGGAATAATTAAGCGTTGTGAATGACGGAGATGAGACCTCTCTCAATTAAATCTGGCAATACAAATCGTCCAAAGACAGTCTGAAATAATCACTATAGTCACTATGGTACAGTATATAACTCAATTTAAAAACTGTTGGGGGGGGGTGAGATTAACACGAGAAATGACCAAAAGGGAGCACAGCGGGAGTGAGGGTTAAAAATCGCGTTTAAATCTTGCACAGGGCCTCGCATTTCTCCCAGGCGGCCCTGCCCCTAGGCATGGTCTAATTCTCATAACCCACGACTGCACGTGGTGTAATGGCTTTTATACAATGGCCGATGTCATCCAACCTTATTGCTATACAATAAACACACATTAACACATCACAACCTCTTCAACATGCTCCCCCACGGCAGGCGGCTACGGCTGCCCAAGACACTAAAGTCCCGCCACAGACTGAGTTTCTTCCCCTCAGCAGCTCGCCTGGTAAACGAGTCAGGTGTCCCCCTGCTCCCCCCCCCCTTTATGGCGAGCTGCTAGGGCTGGACTTCTGGACCTGAACTTTGTGTTGCACTGTATCCATGTCCCCAACCACCGCACTTTCACAGTCTTATTGTTGTCTCACTGTTCTGTCCTGTCTTGCACTTTACTTAAAATTATTTATTTACTGTTGTATTGTTCTAAATTGTGAAAAAAGTATGCACTGTAATGCCAAAACACGTTCCATTTTGTACCTGTATGAAATGGCGAATAAAGTAATCTGAATCTGAATCTGAATTAATTGAAGATTTATTGACAAAACCATCCGCAGAAAAAGTAGTTCCCAACAAAAAAAAGAGAAGTTGCCTCCATGTGGAAGCAGCTCGGAAGTGCATCCAACTGTTCTCAGTAAGACATCCAACAAACTAACACATCCAACTGTCTCTCAACTAAGATATCCAACAAACTAACACATCCAACTGTCTTTCAACTAAGACATCCAACAAACTAACACATCCAACTGTCTTTCAACTAAGACATCCAACAAACGTAACACATCCAACTTTTTTAACCTACTTTCTATAGAACTTCATTCTTAGATGCTTCTATAGAAAGTAGGTAAAACAAAAAGTTTTCTTTGCCCTATAGGGGGAAAAAATAAGTTTTCTTTGCACTATAGGAGGATTTTTTTTAACCTACTTTCTATAGAAGCAGCTTTTAGAGTTAGAGTTTGGAATCAGGGCGGATGGTCTATCGCCCTGCTCTAAAGACAAACTCTAACCTTAACCAACTTCGAAAGAGAGCGACTTCGAAAGAGTCGCCAAGCTTAACCAGTTGGAAACAAGGCGGACAGTAATACAATTTGCAATCAATCAATCAATCAATCAATTCAATAATCCACGCTCACTTAAAACAGCGCACCTCCCAGCTGCTTCTATAGAAAGTAGGTAAAAAAAATAACAATTAATTTGCAATCAATCAATCAATTTGCGCGATTTTTATTTTGTTCCACAATGACTCACGACCCACTAATTACATAATCCAACATTGTGTAAGAAACTAACACATTCGCCGTGACAGAATCATTTTTGATTTAGTCTTTATGACCCTATCAACATATCCATTCGTAACGTTTACTGTCCGCCATCTTGCTTGCATTTCTAAAAACTCGCACGGCGGAGTGATAGTAATTCGGTTGTGGGCGGGTCCTGGGACCAAGAGCATGGGGTTATGACAAATAACCACATGTAACTTGACTGTTTCAGCCAATCAGAATCGAGAAATTTGCATGCCATTGTATAAACCATTTCAAAGCATTTCATGTCTACTGCAGACAACTTGTTGAACAGCAAACTATGATTTGCAAATAATACCACACATCTTACCAGCATTAATTTCACATATTATGAAGCCAGTTAAATATTGCAAACAGGAGTTGGTTGAATAAGACTTCCTGAAGCCTGATTGAAATTCACAACAGTTTTGTATCATTAATGTATTGATATAACTGTTCATGAATTACTTTCTCCAATACTTTAGAAGTAACACTCAAAATAGAGACAGGTCTATAACACCCCAGGCCATGTCATTTGATATAGTATCATGCTCTAAAGACAAATCCATGACATATGCTTATTCTCTCTTATTTGTTGTCCTTATTCTCTCTTATTTGAGAAGTCCATCCAATCCAACTTTATTTATAAAGCGCTTTAACAGCCACAGGGGCACACAGTGCTGTACAGAGGGAGCATATTAAAAACTATAAGCAGCACTAAAAATATATAAAAAAAACAAGAGTAGCAAAACAGAGAAGATTTAGGTAAACATAGGCAGCAATACAAATTTAAATAGATCAGAGTACTTAAAAAAAAAATATATATATATATATATATATATATATATATATATATATATATATATATATATATATATATATATATATTTAAAAGCAAAGGACACAGTAACAGAACGATAAAACAACAACACAGTAAGACAATAAGATCATAAAATCAACAAGCTACATGGTGTCGAAAGCCAGAGAGAAAAGGTGGGTCTTAAGGAGGCCTTTGAAACGGGGCAGTGATGAGGCCTGCCTAATCTGCAGTGGCAGCTCATTCCACATTTTGGGGGCGACAACGGAGAAAGCACGGTCCCCCCTGAGCTTACGCCTAGTTGTAGGCACTACTAGGAGCAGCTGGTCAGCTGACCTGAGAGAGCGAGAAGGTGTATAGACCTGCAACAGCTCAGAGAGGTAGGGTGGGGCAAGGTCATGAAGAGCTTTAAAAGCAAATAAAATAATTTTAAAATGAATCCTAAAGTGCACGGGGAGCCAGTGGAGTGAGGATAAAATCGGTGAGATGTGGTCATATTTACGAGTGCCAGTTAAAAGACATGCAGCAGCATTCTGCACCATCTGAAGGCGAGCCACTGAGGATCCACTCACCCATATATAAAGTGCATTGCAGTAATCCAGCCTAGTAGTCACAAATGCATGGATTACTGCTTCAAAATGCTGCGCCTGTCGGATGGGCTTAATTTTGGCCAGCTGCCTCAACTGGAAGAAACTCGATTTGACCACGGCCTTGATCTGGCTATCAAATTTAAGGTCTGGGTCGATTTTTACACCTAGGTTCTTCACTAACGGTTTGACGTAGAAGTAATTTTCTTTGGCCTCCCTGACTCTCCACTGGGCCTCGTTCCTGTATGTTTTTGTTACGTCTCGGGGTATTGGACCCAATATGCAGATACAGAGCAAATATAGACAGGTCTTGTTCAGTTTGGGTAAATATATATATTTTTTGGATTATCTTTTTCCTCCTTCTTTTTCCGATTTTTCTCCCATCCCAATGTTAGTCGTTATGCCAATTCCCAATCCCCTTCCTGGTCGTTGCGCACTCTACCCGCTACCGTCGGTCCGGGAGGGCGGAGACTATCACATGCTTCCTCCGACACATGTGTACCCAGCCCACCGCTTCTTTTCACCTGGCAGCGTGGACTCTCACTGGGAGAGTGTAACGTGTGGAAGGTCACACTACCTCTCCTAGATCCTTCCCTTGCTGTGCAGGCGCCCCGACCGAACTGTAGGAGTCGCTGTTTACAACGACAAGGACCCACCCTCGCCGGGTTTCCCACCCACTAACACTGCCAATTGTGTTAGTATGGACGGTCGGCCAACCCGGAAGCACCACAGCTGGATTCGATCCCACTGTCTCTGTGGTGGTAGACAGATGCTTAGTTTGCTGCGCACCAGTTTAGGTATATTTAATAATAATAGAATTGTCAGGTATTCAGGCAGGGGTGGATACACGGGGGAGCACTCATACAGTCCAGGGGCATGCACGGGGCAGGATAGTCAGACAGGCAGGGGTCGATACACGGGTACGGAATAGTCAGCCAGACAGGGGTTAAAACGGGTACAGGGTAGTCAGCCAGGCAGAGATCAAAACGGGTGTAGGTCCTCATACGTTCCGGGAAAAGGCAAGGAGAGTTGTCAGGCAGGCAGTGATCAGAGCACGCTTTGTCAAGAGCCAGAGAACAGGGTGAAGAGCCAGGAAGGACTGCGGGGAAGGATGAGAAAGAGGGTTAGACACGGTCGAATAATAATGGGCTAGACTAGAGAACAAAACGAGAGAGAGCAGAATAACACGACTAACTGGGAAATACGATGTTAGGATCTGAGAGAGAGAGAGAGAGAGAGAGAGAGAGAGAGAGAGTGAGAGAGAGAGAGAGAGAGAGAGAGAGAGAGAGAGAGAGAGAGAGAGAGAGAGAGAGAGAGAGAGAGAGAGAGAGAGAGAGAGAGAGAGTAGCAACCGTGACAGTTTTGAGGTGACGGCTAGGTCACCTGTTTGTTTATACTGTACTTAGACAAGGTGTCATCCCTACTAGCTCTGATGGCTTCTAATATCTCAGGATTAAACCAAGGATTAGACCTTTGCTTTATCCTAATTGTCCTCGCTGGAGCTACCGAGTAGATGACAGAGAGAAACACATTATCCCAGTCCAGATTCATATCTTTAGAGTGACCAGTACAACATTTTAATTCTGTCTAATAAACAATTAGGTCTGTCCTCTGTGTGTCACTTAAGGGATATAACTTTAATTGTTTTATGACTGTTGAAAGTGACTCTATTTCTGGTACAGTAGGTTAGAAAGTGGTCAGTATTATGCCATATACTAATACTCCACTCTGCGAGAGGGTCTCTTTATCTCACACTAATCTTAAAACAATTATACTCTGAACTGTACCACAAATTCTAGCTGTGTCTTGTATTCATAGAGTCAGGCCAAACCTCCTGCAACACCTGTATGTGGAGCAGGATTTATTTGTTACATCAGTAACAAACATCCATTTGTGGCACCTCACTAATAAAAGTGTTCATAGAGTTTTGCTGAGGAGCTCAATAACAAACCCATAGAAGAATGGGTTTGGTCCTAGGAAGACAAATGTCTACCATTATAATCTCAGCATTATCAATGTCAAGGTCTGACGTAACTATGTAAATCTGATCTAACAAACACACAGACCCCTTGTCCTCTCCATGATTTCAGTCTTTCCGAGACAACAGTCTCAGATTTAAATCTGAGTCATTGATACCGGAATCAAGCCAAGTTTCAGATACACAAAAAGAGTTTTGTTGATCAATAATTTAATCTCGTCTATGTTTCATAGAACACACACATACATTAAGGTGTATGAAATGCAAACATTTTGCGTTGAAAGTGTCAAACTGGTCCAGCATAGTAGGACATAGTAGGACAACCTCTCCGTTCCACCAACGCTCCTCTCCCCACGCTCACCAACGATAGCTGTAAGTCCACTTCCGTCTCTCCACCTGCCATGGCTCCAAGCACCACCTCCCCAGGATCGCTCCCCAGACCTCCAGCCATGACACCAGTTAACGTCATCCCCAGACGCATGCCCCCTCACCTCTCCTCTCCCAGTAGCACCAGACACCGCCAATAGCGCCTGGTCTCTCAAATCCGTAAAACCAGGACAGAGATCCACGTCAGTTACAAAGTCAACAAGCTCAATGGAAGGATCTGGGATAAATAAAATTACTTTGACCAAAATGTTTGTTGCTCCTTTCAGTATAAACTTGTTTATTAACTTTTTCTCTGCCACGCAATAGCCTCATCCTTAGCATATGACGCCAGCACTGTAAACGGTGGGAGTCGCTCACCTTGTTTGCAGGGCTATAACTATTTAAATATTATAGCTATATATGCAATACTATGGCACATTTGACATCGAGTATCTATCGTTCAAGATGTGAAAAAGGAATATTTTTTCCATCCATACATTCTCGTTTTATACCGTGGTGAATATAAGTATAGTTTTAGAGTGGTCTAGGATAATTCCTGGAAGGCTAGTAATAGGCCGCAACGCATATTATACTTAATCCATTGGCATTTCGTCCCTATACACGCTACAATAAAAAATTCAAATGCATATGATCGGTATATTATGTTCCATCATGCATGCATGAAAGGGGGGGAGGTCGTTTATGATTAATTGATTGTCAATAACGGCATTTGTTAGTACAACAGCATACGTTGATCAGAGCGATGGCTATGAGAACAATGGACAACCAAGCTGAAATGAACGTTAGATTGCTCTTACCTGTGGCCGATGAGACTCCAAAAAGAATATTCCAATTATTTGATTGCCATCTTCTAGATTGTATGTCCATTTGGCCCACGCCATAACCCCCAAAAGCATAATGATTCTGGCGTCCAGAAGGCGATCCAATGCGATCGGGTGTACCCCTCGGTCCACGTTACTCGATAACTCCGCCCGGAGGAATTTCAATGCCGCACAGAGTCATACTTCCTTCAGAAAGTAAGTGCAACATCGGCCGCATACCACCAGGCGGCGGTATCGGACTGTTGCGATCTCAGACACATTGCCACCCAGTTCCAGAGCACAGCAGGATGAATTATGAATGGAAATAGCAAATAAAAGAAATAACGATCCAATAACGAGTATGTTGGCAGTATTCTATTGGCGGGCTATAACGAGTTTTTGGCGGGGAATGAGTTAAAACTTGGCCCCATATCTACAAAGCTTAACAGAGAACAGTAGGGCCAACAGTACACCTGTGCTACCTGCTTCTGTCATCTTCCTTTTGTACACACGTTGTTTGATGCCTTTTTAACCTGGAATTCATGTTTTGTTACTACGATAACAACAACGACAACAACGACAACAACAACAAACAACAAACAACAGTACCCCAATAGGTCATGCAATTAGCAGATAACAGCTGGATCCAGAATGCTCTCTCTCTCTCTCTCTCTCTCTCTCTCTCTCTCTCTCTCTCTCCAGTATTAAGCCGTTTTTGGCACCCAAAGTGTTAGAACCCATATTTGTTTTTGTTGTTGTTGTTGTTTGTTTGCTGTTTGTTTATAGTAAGGGGAGTGGGAAGTACACTTCCCTTAGACGTTTTTGTTATTGAGAAAGTAGGAAGGTTGGCAGTACCAAGATCAATTATTTATTCAATGACCAGTGGCGTTGTAAAACTGAATGACCATCAAACTACCACAATACTTTTTTTTTTTTAAGGTAATGTCAAGTTTGAAACCCATTCTGCAATCTGTTAATAAAATGTTCAATCACCGAATCAATCAATCTCTCTCTCTCTCTCTCTCTCTCTCTCTCTCTCTCTCTCTCTCTCTCTCTCTCTCTCTCTCTCTCTCTCTCTCTCTCTCTCTCTCTGCTTGAAGGAACAGGCTGTCTGATTGATGATGTAAGAGGAAGGATTAGAACCTGGTAGATTAACAGTTACATTTGTAGTGTGTGTGTGTATGCATGCATGCATGTGTGTGTGTGTGTGTGTGTGTGTGTGTGTGTGTGTGTGTGTGTGTGTGTGTGTGTGTGTGTGTTTTTTAATTTTAAATTTTTTTGATCTTTTTCCCCCTCCTTTTTCCTCCGATTTTCTCCCATCCCAATGTTAGTCGTTATGCCAATTCCCAATCCCCTTCCTGGTCGCTGCGCACTTACCCCCCACAGTCGGTCTGGGAGAGTGGAGGCTATCACGTGCTTCCTCCGACACACGTCTAGCCAATCAACCGCTTCTTTTCACCTGGCAGCGCGGACTCTCACTACCGCCCTTAGATCCTATCCGCGCTTAGCAGGCGCCCCGACCGAACTGTAGGAGTCGCTGTTTACAACGACCGGGACCCACCCCGCCAGCTTCTCCCACCCTCTAATACTGCCAATTGTATTAGTGTGAACGGCCAGCCAAGCTGGTGACAACCCCGGAGCTGTGAGCTGGATTCGAACAGGCGAATCCAGCGTCTCTGGGGTTGGTGACGAACGCAATCTCCGCTACGCCACCTGACCGCCTGTGTGTGTGTGTTTTTAATCAAACCTCTGAGTAAGATAAAGTGAAAGAGTACAGAGTACATGTAAAGAGTGTGTAATGTGATGTCATCTATACTGTCGTTTTATCTTTTATCTTTTATCTTCAAATAGGCCAATTGTCCCTCGAAATTGAGCAACAAAGGTGCTGGCTTAAAATCGAGGGTTTAGCCTTTTCTGTCTCAGTAGGAATTGTGATAGCAAAGAAATCCTATTGTGTCGTTAAGTGTCCATTTGTAATAGGTCAATAACCCTCAATAACCCCTCTGAGAGAGTGTCACTCAAAATTAAGGGGGAGTGTTTAGTGGGCCAATTGGGACTGGCCCATAAAGTTTGGTTAGGGCAGGGATATTGTACAGTAAACGTGCTTTCTCTGTTGGCAGCTCTGATTTGGCGTAACTGTTTTCCCTTTAAAGTAATTTAGAAAGAGATTAAGTGAGTGTTAAACCAGATTGTCCCATTCACATGTGTGTGTGTGTGTGTGTGTGTGTGTGTGTGTGTGTGTGTGTGTGTGCGTGCGTGCGTGCGTGCGTGTATGCATGAGCATGTGTGTGTTGGTTTATCACCAAGAGACCTTGACCCATATGCCAACACACGCTCACACTTCCTGTCGTGTTTTATGTCCACTGATCTGTGTGTGTGTGTTTGTGAG
>NC_140174.1:67428355-67567215 GCF_963971535.1 Notolepis coatsorum
CTTGGCCTGTGCGTCGATCTAATGTCTCCGGGTCGGCATTTTTTTTCAGGCAAGGGAGCGGTTATAACAGTCGGATTGAGAAGAATCAAATGCTCCCAATGCATGATGTGTGGTGGATTATGTTGGCGATACGATGGACATCAATACTTGGAATCGCGATCAGATCATTTGAATATTCTTTTTGGCGTACATCCTAGTCAAGGTAAGGGCTATATGATATCAATCTTGCGTTAATCCAAGCATGTCTTCACCTCGATCCGAACGTGTGTGTGTAACATTAGTCCACAACGTATGCCATTGATGCCGATCACAGCATAAAAAAAAGACCCCCCCCCCCCTTTCATGCATTCATTATGAAACATAATACCTATGATATAGATTCAATTTGAGAATAATAGCGGGTCCAGGCAAGAAACGGCAACGGCACGAATAAGGCTATTCCTCAGCATTTCGGGAATTACCCCCAGACCGATCTAAAAACATACTTATATTCACCACGGTATAACACGCGAATGAATGCATGGAAAAATGATCTCTTTTTTGCATCTTGACCGGAAGTCACTGTCAAATGACCATAGTATTGTATCCATAGCTATAATATAGAATATAGTTATAGCTCTACAAAAAAGGTGACGGACTCCTATCTTTTAAAGGTCCCATGTTTTGCTATTCCTTTCACTATGGCAATGTTACACAATTCCTGTGAGTCTATGGAACACATCTGTACGTTTTTTTTCAAAGAAATTCATTGTTTTGTATTTCTAATCAAGTACTCTAAAGCAGCATTTTTCCACTTCAAGATTTCAAGCTGTTTTGGGCTGGGCTCCACCCATACTCGCAAAAGCGCTTTGAGTGACAGTCACCCACAGTATGCACTGGCAGACAGAGAGAGACATAGAGAGATATAGGGGGATACAAATTAATTTCGCCGCGGGGCAGCATAATCTCACGGGACAATGCATTGGTAACTTGTTTAAAATTACAATATATACCCCTGTGAATATTATTGCACGGATCGGAATACACGTGGGAGTGTGCATGTGCGCTATGATATTTTGCAACAGGTTGATGTGATGCGAGTGCCGACGGGGGAGAGAGCGGAGAGCGACGTGGGCGGAGAGGGGGGAGAGGGAGGGGGAGAGGGAGATGAAGGGGGAGAGGGAGAGATGCGGAGCGTTTTGTGCGCGCTCCCGACTGCGTGTGGGTTTCCCCCACACGCGGTCGGGAGTGTGTGTGGGGTGCTCCGTGTCCCTCTCTCTCTCCCTCTCTCTCACTCACTTGTCACGGTCTGTGTCCCGACTGCGTGTGTGTGTTTCCCCGCACGCGCGCGGTTGGGAGTGTGTGTAAGATGCTCCGTGCCCCTCTCTCTTTCTCTCCCTCTCCCTCTCTATCTCTCCCTCTCTATCTCTCTCTCTCTTTCGCTCGCTTGTCACAGTCTGTGTCCCGACTGCATGTGTGTGTTTCCCCACATACGCGCAGTCGGGAGTGTGTGTAAAATGCTCCGTATCCCTCTCGTCCCTCTCTCTCTCTCTCCCTCTCTCAACCCGTTTGAGGAAGTGTCACTATTTCCACTCACTCTGTTGTTGAGCGAATGGTTGAGTGTGGGCGGTGACTACAACCCAGGGGCTGATATATGCAGATCAGTGCCTTATTCAGGGTCAGCAAAACAGTCAAATCAGAATGGCTTAGTTCAGTGGGGGAGGATCTTATCTCAACTGAATTGGAGCAATCCGCCAAAATGAGAATTAGAGACACAGACCCCATTGATACAAATCCCCATTGCTAGAAAACAATGCTAAACACTGGAAGAGGCAATTTATAAGACAGGGGACCTCTTAAAGCATGGCAGTGCATAGATGGGGCGCGAAAACAGTGTGGCACCCAATGTGTTAAAGACACCCAAATGAGATATTGCTGTTGTCGGACCAAAGCCTCGTAACTAAAAAAATTTTTTATCTGAATTTAAATGACCCATTTCTGTCAAAATAAAATATTGAGGTAGCCTTTTTTCCTTTGTAGGGCAGTCAGAGTACTCATACAGGACAGATACATGATGGATGACCTCTATGAGGACAACCACTGTACCAAGAGGGAGAGGAGACAGAGAAAGAACTGATAGAGGGGCAGAGCATAGCAGAGAGAAAGAGCCCCCTGCTGACCTCCCTCCCTCCCTCCCTCCCTCCCTCCCCTCCCTCCCTCCCTCCCCTCCCTCCCTCCCTCCCTCCCTCCCTCACCTCCCTCCCTCCCTCCCCTCTCATCCCTCCATCCTGCCAGTGAAAGGAGGAGAGGAAGCACTGTTGTTTCTCTCTCTATTCATTCATCACGTTGTGGTAATTAGCAGCAGCATGACCCTGGGAGGTTGTCCAGAGCTGGCATGGCGTGACCGGCACTGTATGTTAAAAACAAGTTGTTAAAACAGGAAATACAAATAATATACAGCAAATTAAAAGACACTCAGAGCAGCGGTTCTCAACCTTTTTCATTGATAGTTCAAGTTCAAGTTCTTTGTCAAATACACAACAATACAGGCCCAGGGGCATTGCAGGTAATGAAATGATTGTGTTTCGAGCTCAGACTCAACAGTGCACAATTAAGAAACATCAATGAATACAAGAATGGTAACAAGGTAGTAGTAGTAACATCAAATAAAATATAAAATGAGGTACAGTAAGATAAAAAGTCAATTATTTACAGAAAGTTGAACAAGAAGGAGGGGCTACAGAGTTCTTGTAGTGTGAATCTAGTGTTTAGAAGGTGCTCTTTGGGAATAAGGTACTGATCTGCAGTAACGCCCCCTCTATGGTTGTAGTGCATAGTGTAACCCGACACTTCCTCAAACGGGTTTTGACAGGCAGAGAACGAGCGAGAGGGAGAGAGAGATAGAGAGGGAAGGAGAGAGAGAGGGGACCTGCGGGAGTCGCGGGACCGGGCAGAAGTGTGTGTAAATGTGTGTGCGCCATCTCTCTCCCTCGTCGGGGACACACACACACACACACACAAACTTGACTGCGTGTGTGTCGGGGACGTAGGCATAGTGTAACCCGACACTTCCTCAAACGGGTTTTGACAGGCAGAGAACGAGCGAGGAGGGAGAGAGAGAGATAGAGAGAGACGGCGGGAGGGACTGTGCAGAAGTGTGTGTAAATGTGTGTGTGCCATCTCTCTCCCTCGTCGGGGACACACACACACACAAACTTGACTGCGTGTGTGTTGGGGGACGCATCTCTCCTCTCTCTCTCTCTCCCCGTCGTCGGAGCATTACACACAAACTTGACCTGCGTGTGTGTCGGGGACGCATCTCTCTCTCTCTCTCTCTCTCTCTCTCTCTCTCTCTCTCTCTCTCTCTCTCTCTCTCTCTCTCTCTCTCTCTCTCTCTCTCTCTCTCTCTCTCGTATGTATCACGCTGTGTGAGTGACTGTCACTGAAAGCGCTTATGGGCGGAGCCCATCCAATAACAGCCTGAAATCCTGAGGCTGAAAAATTATGCTATTGAGAACTCCATTAGAAATATAAAACAATGATTTTTTTTAAATAAACCTTACAGATGTGTTCAATAGACCTCACAGGAATTGTGTAAAGTTGCCCAAATAGTGCAAGGAATAGCAATGCATGTCCCCTTTAATGTATTGCTTAGTTCATATTTGAACAATAAAAAACTGCCAACATATTTCGGCCTAGCTGTCGGACTTCTTTTTTTTATCTACTTTTTTCTCCCATTTTCTATTTTTCTCCCATCCCAATTTCGTATCGTCCAATTCTACCCTCCCCTGTCTCGAACGCTGTTAGGCCATGCCTCCCACAAGCCCGGCTGCAATGTGGACGAAGCCTTACATCACGTGTTGCCTCCGGTACTCGAGAAGCAGCCGTCGCATCTTTTCACCTGCACAGCGCGATCTCTCAGTGGCGGGGGGTCTGCATGGGAGGGACAACGCCGCCCCCCGTCGCTTCCTGATTCTGCTGCGCAGGCGCACCAACCGACCTGTAGGAGTCGCTGTCCACAACGTCCGATCCCCACCCATCAGCTTTCTCACCCCTAACACTGCCAATTGTGTTAGTATGAACGACCAGCCAAGCTGATAGCAATGCGGAGAGCTGGGCTCGAACCCAGTGGTCTCCTGCATTGGTGGCGAGCGCCTTGCCCACTACACCACCTAGCCGCCCTCAGCTGTCGGCCTTCTTCAGGGCATACAAACAAATTAACTTTGAGCCATATTATAAAGGAGGCAGTGCTAATCACTCAATCAAGCTCAGGTGTGAGCATTTAGTCAGCCTAAGGTATAGCTGTCATAATAGCAAATGCCCCCAGAGGTCCTCCAACATCTAGACCAGTGGTTCTCAAACTTTTTACACCAAGTACCACCTGAGAACGTAGCTGGCTCTCCAAGTACCACCATATGACCGGTGTTAAAATACAGTCTATTCAGCTATGCACAATTCACGCAGGAGGCAAATGTATTCCTAATACCATTATTTATTGTTAACTTTTGTCAGACACAGCCACAATGTACAAAGGGATAGCACTAGAACTAGCAAATGCTTCCACACAACTCATACAATGCAAGGGGCATTGAGAACATAATAACTAACATTCTCACATAGCAAGTGAGAAAATTTATGTAGCAGGGTGGATTATCCCTGCTTGGTGGGAACGGTTGCTGGCAGTCACAAGGTAGCTGGACACAGTAGAGCTCCGTCTGACTGCACCCTCGTCTTTGGGCCTGGAGCGTCAACCTGGGGCCCGGTAGTGGGCGTGAATGGGGCCCGGGATTTACCAACCTGGTTTGGTACTCTGGTCTTCCTCGCCTCTCCGGGGCGGTCAGCAGTACTCCCCAACTCGCTCTCACTTCCCTGATTACCTCCGTTAACCCTCCCACACCTAGTGACTGATATGCATAAATAGATTTGTTCCTCCCGCAAGCAGTACCCTCCCTTGATGACCGCTAGAAACCTTATAATGAAAAGGGAAGAGTTGGGTAGGAAGGGGTTAACCATATATACGTTACCCACACCAACAGAGTTAATACTGGGCACAGGAATGGACACGCACACAGAACCCCATTTAAGTCTTTATATTAATTGTACGGTTCAGTTACAATGATTTAATAGGAGTGGTCGAATGGACTGAAGTCCTACTATGGCTCTGTGTGTAACTCAATACCTTATGGACACGTATATTATACACCCACCTCTGGGTCATGACCGCCGTATATATTCCCCCACAGGCGAATACTGGCAAAGCGCTGGGGGAACTACATGATCACCTCAACAGACACCAGATCAAACACCCGGACGCGGCGATGATAGTGGCTGGCGATTTCAACCAGGCGAACCTGAAGAAAGTGATGCCGTCCTTTTTTCAGCACATCGCCTGCTCCACGAGTAGGAGGAACACGCTAGACCACTGTTATTCCCCGTTCAGAGCCGGCTACAAGGCAGTAGCCGCTCCGCCATTAAAGGGGTCTTCAAGCTCGAGTGATCACGACTCCATCTTGTTATTCCCCGCCTACCAACAAAGATCACGTGACGCCGTCGTGTCACGTGAGACAAAGAAGTGGACTGACGAATCAGAGGCCACGCTCCAGGACGTGTTAGCAGACACGGATTGGGATATGTTCCAAGGCAGCGCCAGTGACGTCAGCGAGCTCGCAGACACAGTGGTGAGCTATATAACAACAATAGCTGATAGTATCGTCCCCACGAAAAAGGTGCGGATTTTCCCAAACCAGAAACCGTGGGTGGACAGTACTATTAGAGCAGCTCTGAACTCTCGCACCACCGCTTACAACCTGGGTAGAGAGTCAGGAAACATGGAGGAGTATAAGGCTTCAGTCTATACTCTACGCAAGGCTGTTAAACTTGCTAAGAGGACATATGCTGACAAACTGGAGACACAAATGGCACAAAACGACACAAGAGGATTATGGCAGGGACTGAAGACAATAACTGACTACAAAGTCAGCGCCCCCTCAATGGGGAGCTACGACGCCTCCCTCGCGGACAAGCTCAACTCTTTCTACGCTCGGTTTGGTGTAGACAGTGGCGCTGCTGGCTCTCTGGCTAGTGACGCCGGCTGTTGTGGAGGGGGGAGGGCAACCGCGGGGGGGGCGGGGACGCTCTCTCGTTGTCGGAACACAGTGTGAGAAGAGCATTTATGCAGGTGAACACCAGGAAGGCTGCTGGCCCATATGGTATAACAGGACGCATACTTAAGTCCTGTGCCAACCAGCTGGCCCCGGTGTTCACAGCCATATTTAATCAATCCCTGGCGGAGTCAGTGGTCCCTGCCTGCTTCAAGATGTCTACCATCATCCCTGTACCGAAGAAACCCTCCCCAACATGTCCAAATGACTACAGACCGGTGGCACTCACCTCTGTGGTCATGAAATGTTTCGAGAGGCTGGTCAAGGACCACATTTGTGCCTCCCTCCCCAGTGATATGGACCCTATGCAATTTGCATACAGGACAAACAGGTCCACTGACAACGCGGTCTCCCAGGTACTGCACAGCACCCTCTCTCACCTTGACCGTCAGAAGGGGGGCTATGTGAGACTGTTGTTCATTGACTACAGCTCAGCGTTCAACACCATAGTCCCCACCAGACTGGTGGACAAGCTGATCGAGCTGGGTCTGAGCTCCGCCCTGAGCGCATGGGTACTGGACTTTCTGAGTGAAAGACCCCAGGCGGTCAGGGTGGGGGGTCAGACCTCCAACACCATCACCCTGAGCATCGGGTCCCCCCAGGGCTGTGTTCTGAGCCCCCTGCTGTACTCACTCTACACACACGATTGTGTGGCCAAGTTCAGCTCCAACTCCATAGTGAAGTTCGCAGACGACACGTGGTGGTGGGGCTGATCTCGGACAACGACGAGAAGGCCTACCGGGAGGAGGTTGAGGTACTGGAACGCTGGTGCCAGGACAACAGCCTGCTCCTGAACATTGGTAAAACCAAGGAGCTGATCGTGGATTATAGGAGAGGACAGCAGGAGACACACACACCACTGATGATTAACGGGGCTACCGTGGACAGGGTGAGCAGCTTTAAGTACCTGGGGGTCCACATCTCAGAGGATCTGACATGGTCAACACACATAGACACAGTAGTAAAGAAGGCGAAACAGCGCCTCTACCACCTGAGACAGTTAAGGAAGTTCAGAGTATCGGGGAAGATACTCCAGTCCTTCTACTCAGGAGCTGTAGAGAGCATCTTGACCGGAAACATCACTGCCTGGTATGGAAACAGCACGGCACAGGACAAGAAGGCCCTACAGAGAGTGGTGCGCTCAGCCGAGCGTACCACGGGTATTGCACTACCTCCCCTGCAGGTTCTATACAACAAGAAGTGCAAATCCAGAGCCTGCAGAATAATGAAAGACCCCCACCACCCCAATAACAGCCTGTTTCAGCTGCTGAGGTCATGCAGACGCCTGCGAACCCCAGCTACTAGGACAGAGAGGCTTAGGCTCAGCTTCTTCCCCCAGACCATCAGAGTCTTGAACAATGAACATTGAGTACCACAGAACACTGAACTATCCACACATAAGCACACATGAGCACACACACGACACGCACGCTGTGCACGCTCACACACTAGCAGCCACTTTAACACTTTAACATGAGCGGGCACACACTCATGCCGCACACACCCACACTTATTGCCAAAAGGAAAGGCCACTTTAAATTAGTATTAGCAACAGTAACAGTGTATTGCACTACCAAAGCTACCTAGCATGTCCTATATGCTCTGTAAATAACTATGTACAGATACCGAGATGTCACACCATGTTACCTGTTACCTGTTACCTGTTATTGCACAATGTTTTTTGTATTGGATTCTATTATATGTTGTACCACTGTATTGCACATCGTTGCGGGCAAGACCACCCGCATTTCATTGTATACTCGTATGCCGTGACAAATAAAACTCTTGACTTGACTTGACTTGACTTGGGTTAGTATCAGGGATAATATACTTCAATGTGTTTGACTCATCGCCCGCGTCTGGGTCAGTACCAGTGGCGTCGTTAGCCCTGGGCTTCCGGGGCTTTATCCCCGGATGTTTTTCTCCTAGCCCCGGATCTAAAAAAAAAAATTGTTTACATGTTGGTTTTTAGGACTTTTAAACATCCATTTTTAGTAAGTAGTTTTCATTTGATCCTATAATTTTTTCATTCACCGATTTGTGGACTTTTTTTTTAGCGTCCTGAAAGGCGCCTTATAAATCAAATGCATTATTATTATTATTATTATTATTATTATTATTATTATTATTATTATTATTATTATTATTATTATTAGGGATGCTCGATATTGGCTTTTTTACCGATACCGATATTCCGATATTGTCTAACTCTTAATTTCCGATACCGATATCAACCGATACCGATATATGCAGGGTTTCCCCCCCCCCCCCCCCCCAAAAACTGAATAATTTCAGGTAACTAATAATTTCACTGGATATATATATAACAAATATTGTTATTGTTTTTATTTTTTTTAAACCGATACCGATATTTTCCGATATCACATTTTACTGCCGATATCGGCCGATAATATCGGTTGGCCGATAATATCGGACATCCCTAATTATTAGTATTATCATCCAGGAGGGAAAAGACACTTTGGATAGTAGGGACTGCATCTCTGCCTGTCCTGACCAGGAAACACTTTGCAACTGTGATCTCCTCTGGCAATAGTTGGATATTGTAATGTGTGGTGAGGGGTTGCAGCAATTCCACTGAGAGAAACTGGTCTGAGGCTGGATAACATGCCAGTATGCCTCTCATAAGTTGTTATCCAACTCATGAGAACCTGCTCTCAAGCTCTTGCAGCATTCTGTCGACGACTGGATAGAACAGTCTCTGTCTCAGCTGATCTCCTGAGCTGAGGTCTGAGCTTGCGCCACAAGATGACTCAACTACATACTCGTCCATCCTTTTCTGCTTCCTCCTTTGGCTGGTAGTATGTTCCTCAATCCAAAGGCCATTACATATGGCCTTTGTCCTGTCATACATGTCCACTGCCATCTCTGAGGTGCGATAACCTTTGAGTGTGTCCTGCACTGTGCTTTTAAATAGTACAGATATTGAAGATGTGCACTTTAACGCAGCAGCACCTGGAGCCAGGGGCGTAGCTGGGGGGGGGTAGCTTAGGATGATTCCAAGGGCCCAGCACTGGGGGGGGGGGGGGGGGGGGCACAATTTTTTTTTTTTTTTTTACTAGACATCACTCAGGTGTATTATTGATGCTCTCATTGAGTGTGTGTGTGTGTGTGTGTGTGTGTGTGTGTGTGTGTGTGTGTGTGTGTGTGTGTGTGTGTGTGTGTGTGTGTGTGTGTGTGTGTGTGTGTGTGAGAGATATATAGAGAGAGAGGGGGGGCTTTGGTAGACTATTGCATTGGTCCATTCATTGAAGATGAACGCAATGCGACATCCTTTACTAGGCTCACCCACCAACAGTGCAGGTGCTGAACTGCTGATCCGAATGTATATATTATGCGTTTTCATCAATAAAAAAATTGCCAAAAAAAAATTCGCGCTCGCATTCACTGGGGGCAGACAAATACATTCTTTCATGGGGCCCAGAATCTGGAGCTACACCCCTGCCTGGAGCCATCCATACCCATGTCCAGTGTCCTATAATAAGCTTTAATCGAACCCTGGTTCATTTCCTCGGATAGTCCAGTTGGTTTGGGGTGGTGTGACAGCTCATTCACTCTTGCAAGTGAACCCTGCTGCGCAGGCATGCGTTCTTCATGGGACGGGGTTGCACTCCGTGCCACCCCATGATAAGTACTCGCTATTTGCATATCAATAGCGCCGGTCGTCAGGTGTGTTAAATACGCTCTCAGATACATTCACACCCAACCTGTTGTGAAGACATGTGTTACATTCCATTCGTAGAGGCAATCAGGCACTGTCTCCAGTCTGCGCTCAAGCGAGGGGACATTAAATGCGCATTCGCGGGAGCGCGCGCACGCGCCGGGAGCGCGCGTGCACGTGGTGCGTGCAACCCCCGATGATTTTAATAACGCACCACTGCTGCTGCGGTTCATTTGAGATGTGAATGCAAAGTGGACCAAAGGCAGGAAAAGACCCAAAAATCTAATCTTTTTTTATGAGAAGACTGAAACATATGTATATAATGAAACACACAATACAGTTTTTTTTCAATTGCCTAAGCATGATTTTGAAAATGGGGCCCGGTGTTTCAAAACACACAATTAGCACAACCACACACAGAACACCTCAGATCCTTTGCTAAATTAAACACTTGTCAAAACCATACACTAATTTATAAAAACTACATTTTGTTACCATATATGAATGAATTCTGTTTGAACCAGTTACACACACTGCTGTGCTTAACCTAAAACACATTTAGCAATTCTACTTCTCAGTGATTAGAGTACTGTAAGTGAAGTACGCAGATAATGTGCAAATATACAATAAATTCACCAAACACTACACAAGACCAATGCTGTAGACTGATGAAAATATAATTTATTTATCTACATATACCCAAATCAATGATGCAGACTGATGAAAAAAATAACATTTTCTCTCCATATACCCAAATCAATGATGCAGACTGATGAAAATAAAAATGTTCTCTCCATATAACCAAATCAGTCAACATTTCAACATGGAGAATCACAACAATACATGTCCCCGTTTTCATGCTACTATGTGCATAACACTGTAAGCTCAGCAAATATCAGACAAACATAAAATACTGTATCCAGTACAGGTTAAAATTACAGTAAAAAAAAAATATTGAAAACATTTAAACAGAAAATACTAGAAATTATCTCTTTGCCTAGCTGGATCTGGCAAGATAATTTTTTGTTGTGATTCTCCATGTTGACTGATTTGGGAAAATGGGAGAAAATGTATATTTTCATCAGTCTGCATCATTGGTTGTCTTGTGTGTAGTGTTTGGTGAATGTATTGTATATTTTCACGTTCTCTGTGTACAGTACTTCACTCTCCTTCCATTTTGGTTGAAGACAGGTGAACTCACCTGCTGCATTTTTATAGTGCTTAAACCTGATTGGTGTATCTACAATTAAGCAATGGTGTGTTTGTGCATCTGATTGATGTGTTTAACCAATTGGCTCATATGTGTGGTAATTTGCCATTCTGTGTCTAATGTAATGCAAGTGTGTTTAGTGTTTTGCAAATCACTGTGTGTATTGTTTTGCAAAAATTGTGAGGCTGACATTGTAGGGGTGCAAATCTGGGCCTATATTTTGCTCCTTGAGTGTAAGGTTTTGATAATTGTGTAATACTTTTGATTTGAGTGTTTATGCAATTGAAGAAAACTGTAAAGACTAGAGATGAACTGTTTATTTCTTTTGTACATAGGCTGTGCATATGTTTGTTTGTTTGTTTGTTTATTTGCTTATGTGTATGATTCTTAACTGTGTTTTTATTTTGTTATTGGTGTATATGTGTGTATGTATGTACAGTATATGTATATATATTATATATGTGTATATATGTATATTTGTACTCCTGTTGGGGCTTCTTGGACCAGATCAATGTTTTATCTGGCTAAATAAAGGTTAAATAAATAAATAAATAAGAAACTGATGATTTGGTCCTATTAACTTTGAATTTTCTATGGGGACTGCCCAGATTCCTCTCATGGACCTGGACCTCGTTTTGAGAACCTCTAATGATTCTAGTTATTCAGTATTCATCTCTAATTACTCTAAAATTGCGTATTTCTGTGTTAAAAAAAAGAAAAAAAAAGGGGGGGGGGGTGGTCAGTACCATGTGTAATACCTCTATCAGGCTTTAATTATATGGCAGGACTAATACCTCAGGCTTTACTTATGATGCACCAGGTCTGTAACCTCCCCACAGGGAAAGGGTTACTTAAATGGGAATTATTATTAAAGAACCAACACGTTATCACGCTCAAAGGAAATACAAAATGTGGGCCCACTGTACCAGAACAAAAGTCCTATGCTAATGCCGGCATGTAATGTTGATGGGGTACCCCTATGAACTGTAGTTAGCAACCATTAGCTTCGCCCGTAGGCCACACCACCCCGTGTACTGTGTAATAGATCCGGAGCATTGACGCCCTATTGTACTCAACCAAAATGGCGGCCTCGCCGTGCCACCACTGTCCAGGTAGCAAGATGGCGTTGAACGCTCTCGTCGCGGGCGCTAGCAAGCGGGGCTGGAGCAGAGGGCAGTAGCTGGCTGAGAGCGTGTGCTGGGTGATGGCGACCTCTGCTGGACGAAGAACTCCCGTGCTGGGCTGTCGACCGCCGGAGCCGAGCAGACGTCGAAACGCTGGTGAATGCTGGTTGTTGACAGCCGGCGCTGAGTTGACGCGCCTCCATACACTTGCCCTACCTTACACTGAAGCTACTCTCCGGGTCCCAAACAGCCCACCTGCTACACGGTTATACTGTTGCGCAACGTGGCTGACTATACCACCGGTCTTCTTCAGCGCCGCGTGCTCGGTGTACACTGGAGTCAATATAGCCGTTAGCAGCATGCTACTTATACCGTCACACTGCTACTATAACATGCTATCTATGGACGTTAGTCCTTGGGTTCAGTTTCTCTTACTCACGCACTATCACGGGTCCTTCTAGGGTAACCCGTCATATACTCAAGTTCAATACATTCGCCCGTGTGGACCGCACCACGGGGGCTCTGTCGAGACACGTCTGATCACATCAAAGTCCACACTCGAAGAGAGTCGTTCTCCCTCTTCCGTCTCCATTGGCTTGCTTCCTTTCCCGTCTCTCTCTCATACGCTCTCTGCCTGCCATCGGCCCCTGCTGGTACCGCCAACTAGTCACACAGCGAAAACTGGGTGATAGAATAGGATCCAGTGATACTGTTTATAATCCATATTCCAGTCGGTAGAAGAAGGAGAAGCCTGCGTCATTGTTCGAGAGAATATTAATGGAAGCTAGTTAGTACGTCTTGGTGCACCAGGGGAGATAAAAGGCAAGTCAGCACTTCTGAACAATAGCCATATTTTCAGGGTGCTACATTTCCCCCCACTTTGAACTTGCTAAGTCCTCTGCAAGTTAACTCAATGAAACACCAACCAACGCATGCATGAAAACGGTCCTGAGACCAACAGTTTCACACATAGATCGACAATCACACATTATGCTAACAGTTTCACACACTCCTTCATGAGTTGGAAACACTGTTCAACAAACACTCTTGTGCACGTAGTCCTGGCGATACTGAGCGGGTAGCCGACCTCTGGTGCTCCTCTGGGGCCGGGTGGGTTCCACTTCCCCCACCTCCGACTCCGTGTCGGATTCTTCCGTGCCCGTTGGCGGGTCATGGACCACAGCCTCGCCCTCCGGGGCCATCGGTGGACCGCCAGCGGCCTCCTCTTCGACTCCGTCCCCGCCGTCTTCCCCATCCTCCCCTGAGGGGGTCGACTCCACCTCTGACTCGGCGTTCGCTGCCTCTTCAGGGGCGTCCCGCAGGGGCCCGGGGTGGTTACACGCCCTAGGATGTGGTTCCCGCCGGTACCCGAAAGCACCTCCGATGTCTGATTCGGACGAGCTCCGTGGTGCCACAGGGATCTGTCGAGGGGCCCTCGCCCGCACTTCCGGGTCGGAGGCCGGGAAGGGACAGGTCTTGAGCTGGTCTCGATGCACGGTCCTTTCTGGACCCCCTGCTTCGGGCCTGACCGTGAACACGGGTGTCCCCTCGTGGCTCTGCTTAACCACCACATAAGACGTAGCCTCCCACTTGTCCTGTATCTTATTACGGCCCCGGATTCGGTGGTCGCGTATCAGGACCCGGTCTCCGGCCCGCAAGAGTGTGCCTCTGCTCTTCCGGTTGTAGATCCTCTTGCGTCGATGAGACGCCTGCTTCGCCGTGGCCTTGGCAGCCTCGGCAGCCTCTGCAGCAGCCTTTAGTCGCTCGTGGTGACCCTGCACCCACTCGTCCAGGTCCTTCGCCCCTTCGTCAACGATGTCTCTGCCCCCCAGGACATCTCGGGGCATCCTAGCGTCCCTCCCGAAGAGCAGGTAGAAGGGGGAGTATCCCGTGTAGGAGTGCACGTGGCAGTTGTACATAAGTACCAACTCGGGTAGGTGCTCCTTCCAGTCCCGCTTCTTCTCTGCGGGCAGACTACGCAGCATGTCATGCATTGTCCGATTGAACCTCTCACATTGCCCATTCCCCTGGGGATGGTAAGGCGTGGTGCGGCTCTTCGAAATTCCGTACAGTCGGCAGAGCTCCTTGATGACGCTCGACTCGAAATTTTGCCCTTGATCGGCATGGAGTCGGGCAGGACAACCGTAGTACACGAACCAGTACTTGATGATGGCGGTGGTCTTCGCAGTCTGGTCTTTGGTCGGTACGGCGATAGTGAATCTGGTGAACATATCGGTCAGCACCAGTATGTTCTCGTAGCCTCCCGCCGACCTTTCCAACACGGTGAAGTCCATGGCCAGGACCTCCATGGGTGCCGTCACGTTAGTGCAGGTCATCTGGGCCTGGGCTTTAGGGAACACATCACGGGGTAATGCACATCGCTTGCATTGCTGCACCCATTTCTTCACCTCTTCTGCCATCCCGATCGAGTAATAACTTCGCCTCATCAGATCCACCGTCCCTCGTCCCCCGTAGTGTCCCCCATCTTCGTGCTGGGTCTCGTAGATCCTCCGTCGCAGGGCCGTGGGCACCACCAGCTGCAGAACCTCCCCGTCGCGGGGATCACTGACGCGTCGGAACAGTACTTGTTGGTACAGACGGAACCGCTCCCACTGCCCGTATAACTTGCGGAGTTTCAGGTCCCCTTCTTTCAACTGCACTTTAGTGGGAGGGACTCCCTGTGCCACCACCCGCCACACCGGACCCAACTCGGGATCGTCCGCCTGCAGCTGCCATAGGTCCGCCCAGCTGTACCCGCTGTTCCCCTTCTGTGTTGCTATCTGTCATGCGCTGACACTCGGGACCTCCCATGTCTCTGTCGTTCTCTCGGGACCCAGCAGGGCCCGTACTTCCTCCGCTGGGACCACGATGTAGCCATCGCGGGCGACTGGGGCGGGGCCGCACAATGGGGCGGTCCGTTCCGGCAGACCCTGACGGGTGTGAGTGCCGGTCGCGGGTATGGTTAGGAAGTCTTTCTCTGTGTCCTCCACTTCAGGCTCTGACCGCATCGGCATGCGAGACAGGGCGTCGGCGTTCTGGTTGAGTCGCCCAGGCTTGTATTGTACCACGAAGTCGTACTCCGCGAGCTGAGCATTCCAGCGCTGCTCCACGGCTCCCAGATTGGCCGTGCCGAGGTGCTTCAGCGGGTTGTGGTCGGTGATCACGGTGAACTGGGCGTACATCAAGAGGTCTCTGAACTTCTCAGTGACCGCCCACTTCAGGACGAGGAGTTCCAGCTTGAATGCACTATAATTTTGGTCATTCCTTTCGGATCCACGCAGGCCTCGGCTCGCAAAGGCGATGACTCGCTCCACGCCCTCTTGTTTCTGACTTAGTACCGCTCCCAGTCCCAAGTAACTCCCGTCTGTGGTCACTATGAAGGGGAGCTGGAGGTCGGGGTAGGCCAGCACCGGGGGTGTCAAGAGGCACTTCCGCAGATGGTCGAAGGCCGTCTGACACTGCGGAGTCCACTTGAAGGCCTCGGGCCGACCTTTGGCGAACCCCTTTTTTTCTTTCCCCATCAGGGCGTGCAGTGGCTGGGCCACCTGGGCAAAGCGGGGCACGGACCGCCGATAATAGGACAGGAACCCGATCACCTGCCTCACTTCCTTCGCTGAGCGTGGCGCGGGCCAGTCCTCCAACGCCTTCACTTTGTCGGTGTCGACCTGTATGCCTGCTGAGGAGACGATGTGTCCCAGGAACTTGACCTCGGTCTTCAGAAGGAAACACTTCCGGGGCTTGAGTTTGAGCCCATGCTCCCGAAGCCGTCCAAACACCAGGTCCAACTTCTGACAGTGGCTCTCGAAGTCACTGGCGAACACTAAGACGTCATCTAGATAGACAAGCAGGACGTCGAAAGCCAGGTCCCCCAGTACGGCGGTCATCAACTGCTGGAATGTCGCGGGTGCGTTACACAGGCCGAAGGGCATACGGGGTCCACTGGTAGAGGCCGAAGGGCGTCGTGACGGCCGTCTTCTCTTGATCTTCTTCTTTCACCGCCACCTGGAAGTAGCCGGCGGTGAGGTCAAGCGAGGAGAAGATCTTGGCCTGCCCCAAGGCGTCTAGGGACTCCTCGATACGAGGTAAGGGGTACGCATACCGGTGCGTCACGTTATTGAGGCGACGGTAGTCACAGCAGAACCGCACGGAGCCGCCCTTCTTTATGACGATCACGGCTGGGGACGCCCACGGACTGCAGCTCTCTACCTGAACACCCTGGTCTACCAGGTCTTGTACGTGCCGCTTTACCTCTTGGAACACGTGAGGCGGTATTCGGCGGTGTCGTTGCTTGACCGGGGGTGCGTTACCGGTGGGGACGTAGTGAGTGACCGTGGCGGGCTGTCTCGAGTCTCAATCGCCGTCACTCAGACGCCTCCGTCTACTTCTTCCACGGTCACCCTCTCTTTAGGCCGTACCTGACGGGGGCAGTGGAGCTCCGCCAGCCTGGACCGGGGTCTGAGCACCATCTCGACAGGCACTCTTCCCTGTCGGGCGTACGCCACCACGTTCGCCACCAGTAGTCCGGGGGGCAGGTTGGCACTCGGCGTGTTCTCTAGCATCACGGGACGCCGCATCCCCGCCGTCGTCTCACAGCGGCCTGAGAATCACTTCGCTGTGTGGGGGGATGACCACCGGCTCTCTGCCGGCCACCTTGACATACCCCATTCTTCCCGGGCGGTACACTCTCGGGCTTCTTGGGCCATGGCGGTGACCACACGGCGGATGGCGATGCTTCTAGCGTCGACACGTCTTCGGCTCGCCGGCCGCATCCCCTTGATCCCCTTGAACAGGCCGTCTACCCTGCCGAGCACGTTCATGCCCAGGAGTCCCTGGACGGCGTCTCCTGGGGCCACTCGGGCGGGATCGTCTATTAGTATGAATATGCATTTCCCCGTAAATGTGATATCTAGGCACTTCACCTCGGCGTAGAGACATCCCACCACTGGGATCTCCAACCCGTTGGCGATGAGGGTGATCCAGTTGGAGGGGGTCAACCTCGACCGCGGGAAGTGTCTTCGGAAGTGGCTTTCGTTCATGGTGGTGACTTCGGCGCCGGTGTCGAAGAGGCAGCGGGTCTCGACCCCGTCGATCTGGACGTCTAGGGTGAGGCATTCCCCGTGCACGTCTTGCGTCTCGGTGCCCTCCGCGGCCGAGTTGGCAACTCTGGTTATGACGGCGTCGATTGCCCTTCGTGGTCCGGGTCGGTACCCTGACAGGCCCAGATCTTCGGGGGTGGGAGTAGAGGCTGGGCGTGGCCCGCTGGCGGAGCGGGAGCAATCCCTGCTGATGTGGCCCGGCTCGGCGGGGTGGTTCCCGCGTGGTGGCGGTCGCGTCGTCCCGGCGTCGCCGTCCGGTGGCGCCTCTCCGGGGCGCGTCACGTTCCTGTTGGACACTTAGAACCTCCCTTACGTGCGCAGTTCCAGGCTAGGTCCCTTTCCACCCCTAGGCTTTACCATCCAGACTCCTCTGGACCGACAAGCCTTAGCTTTCTGCTTCCCGGCATTTTCTTTTCAAAAACACCGATCACAGAAACACTACTCGCTTACTAACTCATTCGGTTTCAGCTTATAGTGGCCTGACTGTACATTGAGCCGAACGCGGCGGCCATTACCATGGTCTTACTGCCATCTATGCGATCCGACCGGCAGGTGACCCAGTCGATAGCGATCCTAGACCCCGTAGTGGTTGTTGGCCACCCAGGTAAGAACCGACGGTCTGATCCCCACCCCACTTTGCTTTGGGTATGGAAACTTGCCGCCTTGCCTGTTCACAGAGGTGCCCGTGCACTTCTGCTAGGTGTGGACTGTCATCCACGTACCACGTCTTGCCCCCACACTTGCGTGTGCGACACACACGCCGACTATTTTAACGTGCCCTCGGGACTTCGCAGTCCCACCGCCGCCTGTTAAGCCCTAAGGTTCGGGGCGCCTACCCCCTCCCTAAGGCTTGGAATAGTTGCTCCTGGCGCGCACCTAGCCGCTCCTGTCCTGCCTTGAGCTGCTTAATAGCTTCCTGCAGTGTGTCAACGCTCAGCGGGGCCTCTCGTCCCTCTGCGGCCACGGCGTGGACTAAACCCCGGGGGGCACTCTTGTCGGAGGGGAGGACCAGCTCGTCCTCCGTCCAATCGATCGCCGCCTTCAGCACCTGGGGAAACGGCTGCGTCCCGTCCTCCCTCATGTACTTCCGCATTTCTCTCCTCAGGGCCTCGTCTCTGAGGCCCACCACAAACCGCTCCTGCAGCAGGGCGGTTTGTGGTGGGCCTCAGAGACGAGGCCCTGAGGAGAGAAATGCGGAAGTACATGAGGGAGGACGGGACGCGGCACAGTCTCGCCGGCGGCCTGTCTTCGGTCAGAACTCCCCCAGGCGGACGCTGACCGGGACCTTGTCCCCATAGGTTTCCTCGAGTATCTTGAACAAGGCTTCCGTGTTGGGGGCAGTTCCCTCCGTCAGGAAGCATACCGTCTGCTTCGCCTCGCCTTTGAGGTGGAGCTGTACGACCTCCGCTTCTTCCTCCGCGGGCACTCGACTGGCACGGAGATGGGTCCTCATTGCCTGGATCCAGTCTTCCACAGGCAGTTCCCCCCTCTTTTTTTCACCTCCGAACTCGCTGCACTTCCGCTCTCGTTGGACGTACACCGCCGGGAGGGGCGCTGGAGGGAGCTGTTGGATCATGGCCTGCGCCAAGGCAAGCGTCTCTTGGCGTCTGGCCTGCTCCAGCTGTTCGTGCTGGGTCTTCACCTGTGCGGTCAATTTCTCCATGGTTTCGGCCTCCTCCTTCTTTACATCGGTGACGGCGTCCTGACCGTCTCGTTGCTCCTTTAGGGCCGCCTGAGTGTAGCGCTTCTCTTGGAGTGCCTGTTTGGTCAACTCCTTCATCGCTTCGGCTTGCTGATTTAGTAGTGCCGCCTGGGTCCGACACTCCTCTTGCAGCTCCTCCAACTTCGCCGCCCTCTCTTGCGCGGCGTGGGTCTCCTCTCGTTGCTCCTGTAGGGCCGCCTGAGCATAGCGTTTCTCTTGGAGTGCCTGTTCGGTCGACTCCTTCATCGCTGCGGCTTGCTGCTTTAGTAGTGCCGCCTGAGTCCGACACTCCTCCTGCAGCTCCTCAAACTTCGCCCCCATCTCCTGCACGGCGTGGGTCTCCTCTTCGGACATCGTGGGTCTCTCTACGGGTCAAGGGAGTAAGTTAGGATGTTGATCCTGTTTGTGACGCCAAATGTAGCAGGGTGGATTATCCCTGCTTGGTGGGAACGGTTGCTGGCAGTCACAAGGTAGCTGGACACAGGATAGCTCCGTCTGACTGCACCCTCGTCTTTGGGCCTGGAGCGTCAACCTGGGGCCCGGTAGTGGGCGTGAATGGGGCCCGGGATTTACCAACCTGGTTTGGTACTCTGGTCTTCCTCGCCTCTCCGGGGCGGTCAGCAGTACTCCCCAACTCGCTCTCACTTCCCTGATTACCTCCGTTAACCCTCCCACACCTAGTGACTGATATGCATAAATAGATTCGTTCCTGCCGCAAGCAGTACCCTCCCTTGATGACCGCTAGAAACCTTATAATGAAAAGGGAAGAGTTGGGTAGGAAGGGGTTAATCATATATACGTTACCCACACCAAAAGAGTTAATACTGGGCACAGGAATGGACACGCACACAGAACCCCATTTAAGTCTTTATATTAATTGTACGGTTCAGTTACAATGATTTAATAGGAGTGGTCGAATGGACTGAAGTCCTACTATGGCTCCGTGTGTAACTCAATACCTTATGGACACGTATATTATACACCCACCTCTGGGTTAGTATCAGGGATAATATACTTCAATGTGTTTGACTCATCGCCCACGTCTGGGTCAGTACCATGTGTAATACCTCTATCAGGCTTTAATTATATGGCAGGACTAATACCTCTCCAAGGCTTTACTTATGATGCACCAGGTCTGTAACCTCCCCACAGGGAAAGGGTTACTTAAATGGGAATTATTATTAAAGAACCAACACGTTATCACGCTCAAAGGAAATATAAAATGTGGGCCCACTGTACCAGAACAAAAGTCCTATGCTAATGCCGGCATGTAATGTTGATGGGGTACCCCTATGAACTGTAGTTAGCAACCATTAGCTTCGCCCGTAGGCCACACCACCCCGTGTACTGTGTAATAGATCCGGAGCATTGACGCCCTATTGTACTCAACCAAAATGGCGGCCTCGCCGTGCCACCACTGTCCAGGTAGCAAGATGGCGTCGAACGCTCTCGTCGCGGGCGCTAGCAAGCGGGGCTGGAGCAGAGGGTGAGTAGCTGGCTGAGAGCGTGTGCTGGGTGATAGCGACCTCTGCTGGACGAAGAACTCCCGTGCTGGGCTGTCGACCGCCGGAGCCGAGCAGACGTCGAAACGCTGGTGAATGCTGGTTGTTGACAGCCGGCGCTGAGTTGACGCGCCTCCATACACTTGCCCTACCTTACACTGAAGCTACTCTCCGGGTCCCAAACAGCCCACCTGCTACACGGTTATACTGTTGCGCAACGTGGCTGACTATACCACCGGTCTTCTTCAGCGCCGCGCGCTCGGTGTACACTGGAGTCAATATAGCCGTTAGCAGCATGCTACTTA
Source organism: Notolepis coatsorum (assembly GCF_963971535.1). Lineage (NCBI taxonomy): Eukaryota > Metazoa > Chordata > Actinopteri > Aulopiformes > Paralepididae > Notolepis > Notolepis coatsorum. Next base: position 67,449,114 of record NC_140174.1, read on the forward strand.
TACCGTCACACTGCTACTATAACACGCTATCTATGGACGTTAGTCCTTGGGTTCAGTTTCTCTTACTCACGCACTATCACAGGTCCTTCTAGGGTAACCCGTCATATACTCAAGTTCAATACATTCGCCCGTGTGGACCGCACCACAGGGGCTCTGTCGAGACACGTCTGATCACATCAAAGTCCACACTCGAAGAGAGTCGTTCTCCCTCTTCCGTCTCCATTGGCTTGCTTCCTTTCCCGTCTCTCTCTCGTACGCTCTCTGCCTGCCATCGGCCCCTGCTGGTACCGCTAACTAGTCACACAGGGAAAACTGGGTGATAGAATAGGATCCAGTGATACCGTTTATAATCCATATTCCAGTCGGTAGAAGAAGGAGAAGCCTGCGTCATTGTTCGAGAGAATATTAATGGAAGCTAGTTAGTACATCTTGGTGCACCAGGGGAGATAAAAGGCAAGTCAGCACTTCTGAAGAATATCCATATTTTCAGGGTGCTACATTAAGAACAACTGTATTTCAGCAAATGTACTTAATTCTCTCTCTCTCTCTCTCTCTCTCTCTCTCTCTCTCTCTCTCTCTCTCTCTCTCTCTCTCTCTCTCTCTCTTCTCTCTCTCTCTCTCTCTCTCTCTCTCTCTCTCTCTCTCTCTCACACAGCAAGCAATTGTCCTTCATTCTCTCTCTCTCTCTCACATACACACACACACACACACACACACACACACACACACACACACACACACACACACACACACACACACACACACACACACAATTATTTTGTTACAAAAAACTAATTTCCTGCATTCTGGTGCAGGATTTTTTGAATTTGTACCCTTTAAATGCCAGTGTGTGTGATGGGCATCACAAATTATTGTAAAAAAGAAAAGAAAACACATATTAAATAATTTTTTTAATTTGTACCCTGCCAGTTTTTGTGTGATGGCATCACAAATTATTGTTAAAAAAACACACAAAAAGTAAAATATTTTCAATATATCAAATGCAAAGTAAATCTTTCTGGGGGGGTTTATTACAGGCTAGGCATGTGTCAATTATTAGCAACAACACAGATTTTGATGGATTTTTTGTAATGTCAGATTTAACACCAACTCTTTTCAGAAAAGTGGGAGTATTTAATTTTTTATCTGACATTACAAAAAATCTAAAAAAATAAATGGTTATGATCAGGGCTGAAGTTGAATTAAAGATGTATGACTGTTTAGACTGCATTACTCTCTGTCACAGTGATCTCCTGGTTGTTCCCCACTTAGGTTATCTACCTATCGCGCCGCCGCAACCAGAAACACTGGCCCGGCCTGCAAAAAAAATTTAATAAAAAAAAATTATTATATATAATTATTTTCTTTTTTTTTGTAAATGTTTTCAAGTACCACCAGCAGTACCACCAAGTACCACTATTGGTACGCGTACCACAGTTTGAGAACCACTGATCTAGACAGACAGGCTACCTCCTGCAATATACGCTACATATCACTTAAATTGGAAGCTATATACACATAAACTAGAATAGGTTTGTCGGATGCTATTCTGGTTTAAAATGTGTATAGCTTCCAACCCCTGATCGTTATTGTTATTGTTACTTGCTATATTATACCAGCTTTATCGTAACTTATGGTTCAGACAATGAGTTGTTCTGTGATGACAGTAATAACTTCCAAACTTGAAATACTGTAATCTCGTTAGTTCAGGTTTATGTTTGTTTATGTATTACCTGTTGGAAAATGTACAGTAAAATGTGTCTTATAAAACAGTTGGTTCTGATCAAGAAATCTGATTGGCCGAGAACTATGTGTTATTTGCTCTAATATCATGGCTAGGAGTTGCTTAGCAACACATAATACAGTAGGACAGCTCAGCTTCTATTTGATTTGTATTTGTCTCGAACATAGAAACATAAAACAAGTTTAAAAAACAAAAAGGTAAATAGTCAGACTATTTCCATATGATAAGGGCTAGATCCACAAAGAATGGATTGCACGGAGCAAGTTGCACCCTTACTTACAATTCATTATGAATTGAAAATGGGGGACCCTGATGTAAACAAGATGAAAGTCTTTCTCTGGTCTGCATCCCCTTAACACTTTGATCGCCATGGTTAAATTCATAATTTACCATCCCTCGCCATCTCTATTTGTCTATGGAGAAGTTCCCCTTCTTTGCAGGGCTATAACTTTTTAAATTGTATTGCTAAATTGACATTATTATGGCCCATTCAATGTCCTATATCTATTGTTCAGGGTGTAGCAACGTTATACTTTTTCATTCACATATTCATACTAAAATACGGTCTAAAGTATAAGTATGTTTTTATCGTTTTCTGCAGCTTTCTCCAGAACTTGATTTATAGCCCCAAATGCATTATATTGATGATCAAATACAGTTTGATAGCGATCGGTGCCAGATAAAAAATGTCAACTGGAGATGCTTCTAGAAGTTACTACGTATGATCTGATGATGATCGGATGGGCGGGGGGTCGTTTATAATTCCGTGGGCAACGTTATATCATTCATCTAGTGTGGGTGATATGATCATCAGAGCAGTTCGTAAAGAACACGTTGGAAAATAACGCTGGATCTTACCGTATCTTCCTCGCGCCGTTGGGCGATGAGCGTGGAGTAGAGATATTCCTATTATGGGATGTATAAATACGCGATCCATTTCCAGGTTGTATATACGTTGTATATAGTATATACGTCCAAATCATGTTGTTTGTTGTTTGTTGTTGTTTGTCGAGTTATTTGCACCGATCGGTGTTCACTGTGTCAAGATGGAGTCCTGCTAATGATAGCGAGTGCCCGTACGAAATATGGGTGAGCACCACTTCATCCACATGACTTCCTGTTGGGCGATCTGCCGATCGGCCACCAGATGGCGCTCTTGAACCGTTAGAGAGTTGAGTGGAGCTCAGCAGTATATCTCAGGTCCCCGGGAGAGAAATATGATTTCGATCACAGATTTTTGAAATATTGATATCAAAGACGTGTTACGGCGTCTTCGGCAGAATGAGCATGGCGGGCAATGACGAGTTTCGGCGTTTCCGGCGATTAAAGTGTTAACAATTGTGTGTATTGAGCCGTACTGTATTGTACCCATTCTGCAATCTGTTAATAACATTTTCATTCAATCAATCAATCTGCACGGTGATTGATTGAATGCAAGTAAAAAAAAAAAACACGTATCAAGCCCTGCCCCTTCCTTACAATATTTTACATTATAATTTAATACAAATAAAAATAATATAATAATGAAAAATTTAATAAAAGTAGTTTTTTATCCAATTATCCAAATGATAGCTCAGCGTCTATAGGACAGTTCAGCATCTTTAGGACAGCTCAGCATTCCATTATCCACTTGCACAAACGTGCGGGCGACATATCTGGTTACTTCTACCATGTGTAGACTTCTTCCGGTCCCATCACAATACATAGACTTTAGCAACTTTTCTCCCGTCAATTAAACAACTTTATCGTCACTTTTCTTTTTTTTTATTACGTTTAAAAATTATATTTGTTTGTATTGTTAATCTGTTCACCATTATTATATCGTTAGTATTGTCAATGTGTTGACGTTTTACAAAAGGAATGCGTGTGGACTGTGGAGTTGTGGACAAGCTTCAGACAGAGGTAATGAAACGTTTGTATTATTATATTATAGAATGCAACAATCTATTTAATAAGCAAACGTTTGTAAAGTGTGTTTGTCAGTGGGGTCTTTTAAGGTTTTTGGGCTGTATTTCATGTTAACATTTACTGTTAGTTAGCCATATTAGCATTTAGCTAATATTATGAGACATGATCAATGAATTGGTGTTGTCGGCTTGTCGCCATCGCGTTTGTTAGACCCCCATATGGACTTGTTTGATAATCAGAAAACATTTGATCATGTTATGCCGATACGTTATGCCAAACGTTTGCTTATTAAATAGATTGTTGCATTCTATAATATAATAATACAAAAGTTTCATTACCTCTGTCTGAAGCCTGTCCACAACTCCACACAGTCCACACGCATTGTGTGTGTGTGTGTGTGTGTGTGTGTGTGTGTGTGTGTGTGTGTGTGTGTGTGTGTGTGTGTGTGTGTGTGTGTGTGTGTGTGTGTGTGTGTGTGTGTGTGTGTGTGTGTGTGTGTGTGTGTGTGCTTGTAGTTATTATACCTTGAGGGCCTTACAGCAGAATCCTATACCACAAACTAACTTCATAGATTCCAAAATTGCCATAATGTAATTTTTTCAGGGGAGTCCTAATGACTCCTCCCGATGAATATATTAATCCATAGATTATATTGTGCATTACGTAGCAATGCTGCTGATTTTCCTCTTCAGATTATGGAATGTTCTCTTGAGTTGTCAGGTGAAATTATACCATATTCAGTTTTTTGCTGTGGTCTGTAGGCTACTACTGTACATTTGCAATACTGATCCTTTTTACTGTGTTTTAGGATTATGCCATGTACGTCTATGGATTTGCCTATTTTTCATCTGTAGATTATGGTGAGGTGGAGCTGATACACACTTTCATCACCCAATATTTTCTGTGCATCGCTATAAGTGCAATGCTCGACTACCTACAACAGAAATACCTTCCTAACCCATAATGTTTGTTTCAAAACCTGCCTAATCTTATATGTTTAGCTGTTTCCGTGTACGCAATGCACTTACTGTCTTCTCCAGAGTCAGACACCAATTTCCTCTCTGTGCGTTCAGTAGAAAGCTATCCGGCAAGCTACCCTATTTTAGCACAAATTAATGAAAGCAGCTACGGACCACTGGCCTATACTGTAGCTTAAAACTCCAGGAGAGGTGATTTTGGTCAACAGCTAAGCTAGCTGGTCCATATCCGCTGTAACTCCCTCTACTTGCAATGATGACAGCAACACGTTCTTGATATTACTGATTGGATTTATTTCAATCCGAACCGTGAGAACTGTGAAACACATATATGAAACAATAAATCAGAGCTCAAACAATAACAACATACATCCATATTATCTCTACTTGTCTCTTAGTGTCACATGTCTTTGCAATGTTGTTAACCAAATGAACTTAACCTACAAGCACATTAAATCCTTCAATCATTGATGCTTAGCAAGCCTTTAGTTAGCACGTTAGCTACATGGCATGGGCCTACACATAGCAACATTTACGACACCAAACGTACCTTATTGGCTGGCTGCATGCAATAAGAGAGGAAATTATGGACTTTAGCATATTCTTTCAGGATCTTCTTTCTTGATGCTATTAACACGAAAGAAAGTCAGTGGCCGGTATAAGGATGTGCGAGGTTCGACATCATCACGAATCTTCCAGAAGGTTGTGGCAGAGCTAATATTCTAGCATGTTCTAGCATGTTCAGCTATGACATCATCACACACGTGCCAGAATGTTCTGGTGGAACTAATGTTCTAGAAGGTTCCTACCAATAGTCCGGTCTGGTAGGAACCAAACTTAAACTGAACACAGAGGCAGTTACACTCCCACCAAACATATCAATTGTATATGATTCTTACAATAACTTAGAGACAACATACTGCATAGAAAGTAAACAAAGACTAAATACAATAACTACGGTCCTTGGCCTCCACAGGAAAGATCACCTAAGACTGCGCCTGGAGGGAGAGAGAGAATGATAAAGAAAGATAGGGGCAGATAGAGAGAGAAAGAACTTCATTCTGCTTCCACCAGCGTCACTGTCTTATGGATGGGCCTCTCCAGGTGGACAGGTGTGGAGATGCGCTTTCCTTTCTTATCAAGGGTTGAGTCGCTGATAAGCAACTTAAGTCTTCGCACTCTCCCATCCTTCCCTGGGTACACTTCGATAACCTTCGCCATCCTCCACTAGTTACGTGGTGTGGCATCATTCTGTAGGAGTACAATGTCATCGACCTTTGCGTTCCTACGATCTTTGGTCCACTTCTGTCTCTGTTGGAGATTCAGGAGGTACTCCTTCTTCCATCTTGTCCAGAAGTGGTTGGATAAGAGTTGGACTCGACGCCATCTTTTGCGGAGGTACAGATCTTCCTTGACGAACTTTCCAGGAGGTGGATCGAGGATTGTGGACTTCATGGTCAGGATGTGGTTTGGTGTCAGGGGCTCTGGACTAGATGAATCATTGAGACAATCAGTGGTCAGAGGTCTGCTGTTTACAACCGCCATGACTTCATATAGGAACGTTCGTAGATAAGAACAGTCAAGTTGTGTGGCTGACTGTGCTAGCATGGACGTCAAGACACTTCTGATGGTGCGTATTTGTCTTTCCCAGACACCACCCATATGACTTGCAGCAGGGGTGTTCATGATGAACTCGCATCCAAGTTCCTTGAACTCTTCCTGATCCATCTCTTTCAGTGCTTTAGCGAACTCTCCTCTTGCTCCGATGAAGTTTGTCCCTTGATCGCTTCTTATCTGGCGTACCTGTCCACGAATGGCGATGAAAGAACGCAGAGCGTTAATGAAGGCATTTGTGGTCAAGTCGTCGAGCATTTCAATGTGAACAGCTCTGGAACACATGCAGGTAAGTAACAATCCGTAACGCTTTAGCTCTTTCCTTCCTTCCTTTATGTAGAATGGTCCAAAGCAGTCCATCCCGCAGTAGGTGAATGGAGGAGCTGTTTCCATTTGGTCCTTCGGGAGGTCTGCCATTCTTTGCTGTTCAGTGCATCTTCTGAACTTCCTGCACATAGTTCACTTGTAGATATGGGATGATACGGCCTTGCTGCAGCCTAGTATCCATATGCCATTGGATCGGAGCTCATTCATGGTCATCCCTCGTCCCTGATGGTGCACTCTCTCATGATAGTGCTTGACGAGTAACCCCGACACATGACTGTCCTTTGGAAGGACCGCTGGATGCTTCACCTGTGGATGTAAGGCGGCATGAGTTAAGTGACCTCCAACTCTGAGGACACCTTGGTCATCCAGGAATGGACCTAACCGGTGCAACTTAGTGGCTCTGCCCTTGACTGGTGTCTCCTTGTGACTCTGGAGTAACTGTATGTCTTGTGAGAAGGTTGCTTCTTGAACCATCTTGATTATGGTCAGCTCCGCTTCTCTCCTTTCCTCTAAACTGGTGGCTTCACAGGACTTTGGTTTGAGACCTTTCATTTCTTTCACATGGCGCTGGAGTCTGGCGATAGCTTTCACCATTCTGGACCAGTCTGAAAACTTGTGTAAGCGATCTAGCAGCGACCAGACTTCTTTCGCCTGGGTGTTGAGAACCTGGGCCTTCTTAAGTTCAGGGTTGTCACTTGCGATCTCTCCCACCTTGACTTCTCCACTTGGTAACTCTTTCTGCCAAAGAAAGTCTGGGCCGGTGAACCAGTTGGATTCTCTTCCGAAGCCACATGCCTCCATTGTGTAGACTCTGTGCTTTGCTTGATGCGTTCCACGCGATTTGCTACAAACACATGAAATCTTTTGGCTTCATTATTGATGTACCCAAGGACAACCCTTGAATCAGTCCAGAAGACTTCTTGTAGACACTCTACTTCCAGTTCTTTCTTGAGCATGTCACTGGTGCAGACAGCTACCACTGCTGATGACAGCTTGGTATGGTTGTGACCTTAGTAGGGGCAACTCTTGACTTTCCCATTACTAAGGAACAATGGACTTCACTTGATGTACTCACTGCTCTGAGGTACGAGCACTCTCCATAGCCTGACATACTGGCATCAGAGAAATGGTGAAGTTCGTAGTGTTGGACCTTGAAGCTTAATGGAACGTAGCATCTTGGAATCTTCACACCAGCCAGATTTTGTAGGTCTTGGAGCCAGCATTCCCACAGAGGTCGTAAGTCATCAGGTAAGGTGTCATCCCAACTGAGCTTGTCACGACACATCTGTTGCAGGATCTGCTTTCCTACCAGGATGAAGGGCGCCACAAATCCCAGAGGATCCTATACCGAAGCGACCGTGGACAAGACTCCTCTTCGGGTAAGTGGATTCTCTTTGACGATCACTCTGAACTGGAACTCATCGGAAGACACGTGCCACTGCACACCGAGTACTCTCTCCATGTGCAGTTCACCTAGTGCCATGTCTTTGTCGCTGGGAGCTTCAGCACACTCTTCCTTTGGGATTGTGGCTAGGACTTCCTTGCTGTTCGAGATGAACTTTTGCAGCCGGAGTTTGCCTGTGCTGCAAAGCTCTCTTGCTTCTTCCACCAGCTGGATTGCTTGGTCTTCAGATGCTACACTTGCCAAACCGTCATCAACGTAGAAATTCCTTTGGATAAACCTTATGGTGTCTTCACTAAAGTTTCCTCGTCCTTCGGCAGCGATGTGCTTCAGTCCATAGTTTGCACAGCCAGGTGACGAAGCTGCACCAAACAAGTGGACTTTCATCCGATAGATGGAAGGTTGGTCTTCAAGATTTCCATCGTCCCACCAAAGGAATCGTAGGTAATCTTGGTCTTCTGCCTTGACATGGAACTGGTGGAACATGCGTTCTATGCGACAGGACCTCTTCGGAAGCGATACAGAACTCCCACTAAGGTGTTTGTCAACTCTGGACCCGTCAGGAGATAGTCATTCAAGGATATTCCTTGGTACTTGGCGGAGCAATCGAAGACAACATGTATCTTCCCAGGCTTTTGTGGATGATACACCCCATGATGTGGGATATACCAAGCTGGAGCCTTGTAGATGTCTTCCTCTGGGACCCTTTCTGCATCTCTGCGGGTTATGGTCGCATCCATGAAGGTATTGTAGTCTTTGTAGTACTGATCATTTCTTCTCATTTTCCTTTCTAGGCTATTGAGACGATGGGTAGCACAGATCTTGTTATCAGGTAAGTTAGGCCATTCCTTCTTGAATGGCAGCGGCATTTCATAATGACCATTGCTCTTTAACTTGATGCCCTTCTCCATTTCCGACAGGAACCTTAGATCTTCTTGAGATATGGGGCTGGCCTCTGACGCTCTTTCAGCGAAGTCGGACTCCAGCAACTTTAGGACATCTGCAGGTAGCACAACTTCTTTGACCTGTGTTCTACCGACATAGTGCACTTCACTGGTGAGGTCTGAAGAGGACGGTAGCCCTGGCATCACTTGCTTCACCATGACGCAGTGACTGATTCCGATTGTATCTCCATAGTTGAGACACGGGTTACCATATCCCACCACACTCCAGCCCAAGTCTGTTCTCTGAGCAAACGGCTGGTGTTCCTCACCAGGCACCACTTGTCTTGGCACGAGGGCTTGAGCACAGTTGTAGAAGACACAGCTTGTGGCGATGGCTTTCTCATCTGAACTGGTTGATAAGACCCTTGCTCCAGTACCTCTGCTCCTTGAGCCCTTGTCCAGAATACTTTCACTTGGGTTCAGAGCGATGTTATTGGGCTGCAAACGATTCTGGCTTCACGTGTGAGGAACTTGACAAACTGGCTGAAGCTCGGGAACATGTGAGTTTCGTCTTCTGTGGCTACGACTTCCCTATTCCATCTTGAAGTCAACCAGTCTGGAAGTTTAGAGAGTATTTTCTGGTTCTCGTTGCAATCATTAAGTATTTCAAGACCTCTGATCTGAGACATGGCAGCCTCACAGCTGCGCAGGAAGTCGGCGAGTTCTTGAAGTTCCACACTGCCTTTGGAGCTTATCTTGGGCCACGACTCAAGCTTATCTCTGAAGGCCCTGGCAATAAGGAATGGATTGCCATATCGCTCCTCTAGGATGCGCCATGCTGCATAATAGGCTGACTCTGTGCCTAGTAAGAAGTAGCTCTCTATGGCCTTCTTGGCAGATCCACCCACGTACTTGCGTAGATAGTATATCTTCTCTTCGGCTGGTATGTTCTTCCTGTCAACAAGCGTCTGAAAGGACACCTTCCAGTCATTGTATGTTAGTGGGTCACTATTGAACACTGTAGGTTCAGGTATAGGAATACGACTTGCACTGTTGGATTCTGTGAACAATCTGACAAGAGCTGCTGTGCTGTCTTCAGATCTGTCTTCTTGCCTTGGTTGTGATACAGCTTGCAGTGGAGAATGGTGCTGTTTTTGCCTTGGTTGTGATGCAGCTTGCAGTGGCGAATGGTGCTGTTCTTGCCTTGATTGTGATGCAGCTTGCAGTGAAGAATGGTGCTGCAATACGCTTGCCTGAGACGTGACTTGCTCTTTCACAGCGACACCTCGCTGGAGAAGCGCCTGTATTTCTCCAGCTGGGTAGTCACTTTGGCTAGCTGCTTGAGCTGCACATTCGCTCTGATCATATACTTGCTGTCGTGCCGTGGCAGCCTTTAGCTTCTTAATAGTTTCCAATCGATTTAATTCTCTGCGTTTGGCCTCTAGCACTCTTTGTCTTTCAGCAGTTTCAGCCTCCTGCTTGGCCTTTCTTTCAGCAGTTTCAGCCTCTAGCACTCTTTGTTCAGCCTCCTGCTTGGCTTTTAACTGGGCGGCTTCAGCTTCCAGTCTCTGAAGTTCTTCAATCTGACGCTCTTGCTCTAGCAGGACTTCTAAGGTGGCTTTGCTAGCAGCAGCCTCAGCAGCTGCGCTTTTCCTGCTTGCTGAGGAGGAGTTAGTGTGGCGAGAGCTGGTGCCTGTCTTGACTGAGGCGGATTTAGTGTGGCGAGAGCTGTTGCCTGTCTTGACTGAGGAGGATTTAGTGTGGCGAGAGCTGGTGCCTGTCTTGACTGAGGCTACAGACTCTATCTCGGTCCAGAATGGTTCTTCATGCCTTTGACCTTTAGCTTTTCTTGCGTCTAAAAGGACCATTACATTACTTGCAAGTGTCTCTGTTACTGTTGCACAGGTGTTGACAATGCGACGTGCGTTATTTTCCGGCACTGCAATGCGCTTCCAATCATCATAAGCATCATTCAGCCTCTTAGAGGCACCGCATACTATAGTGACGTGTTTAAATAGGTCGTCTGAGACCGGTATACACAGCGTTTCGTTAGCTTCGTTATTCGCATCCTTCCACCTTTCGTAGTACCTATTGAACCGATGTGCAACTTTTCTTATTTGCTCATCATGCAGTTCTTGACCCTTTTCTGTCAACGTGCGGACTCTAGGGCTTCTTCGTGGATCTTCTGAGGAAGCGGTGTTAACTAGTGTGCCTTCTTCCTCAGGTATTTGCGCGGTTGTGCTGTGCTGCAGCGACTCAGGTGCTTGTGCCTGCGTGCAGGTGCAATCTACCTCCACAACCGTGGCTGGCTGCCACTCTCAGACATCTTGGTTTAATGCAAGGATGTTCGATGTTCTAGAATGTTCAGCTATGACATCATCATGAACGTTCCAGAATGTTGTGGCAGCTGTAATGTTCTAAAATCACTGCTCTCTAGTGCTGTCTTCTGGAGCAGTTAATTTCTCACTGTAACTCCCTCTACTTGCAATGATGACAGCAACACGTTCTTGATATTACTGATTGGATTTATTTCAATCCGAACCGTGAGAACTGTGAAACACATACATGAAACAATAAATCACAGCTCAAACAATAACAACATACATCCATATTATCTCTACTTGTCTCTTAGTGTCACATGTCTTTGCAATGTTGTTAACCAAATTAACTTAACCTACAAGCACATTAAATCCTTCAATCATTGATGCTTAGCAAGCTTTTAGTTAGCACCTTACCTACATGGCATGGGCCTACACATAGCAACATTTACGACACCAAACGTACCGTATTGGCTGCATGCAATAAGAGAGGAAATTATGGACTTTAGCATCTTCTTTCAGGATCTTCTTTCTTGATGCTATGAACTCCTTACACAAAAGAAAGTCAGTGGCCGGAACGGCCACTTATATAAGGATGTGCGAGGTTCTAGAATGTTCAGCTATGACATCATCACGAACCTTCCAGAAGGTTGTGGCAGAGCTAATATTCTAGCATGTTCTAGTATGTTCAGCTATGACATCATCACACACGTACCAGAATGTTCTGGCGGAACTAATGTTCTAGAACAGCGGTTCCCAAACTTTTTTGGCCGTGCACCCCCTGTCACCTGCCGACCTAACTCGCGCACCCCCCAATGCAAACATAATGTCGGCCGACATTAATAAACAGCAGTGTGTTATAATCACATTTTTATGAGCTAACGAATTCCGTTATATTGGACATTTGTATTAATTATATCAAGCGAATAACTGAGAAATTCGGCCGACATTAATAAACAGCAGTGTGTTATAATCACATTTTTATGAGCTAACGAATTCCGTTATATTGGACATTTGTATTAATTATATCAAGCGAATAACTGAGAAATTTGGCAGAGAGACGGCAACATTATCGTGAAATATAAACGTTGCGTGATGACTATTATATCTCCGCCTCCCAGTCCCAACGAAGAACATACCAGTAGTATGCAACTGCAGAGCCGCAGAGCCAGCGGCACTCTCATCCCAAAAGCTGAATTGCCAATGGCTGAATTGGAGTATTGCACTGTGCGCGCACAACTGTCTGCTCTGCGGCTGCATGCTTCTCGCAAATCTAGCTCTCGCTGCCAAACCAAATGGATCTCGACATCGCTTCACCAATAGTCGTTATCAGAACACTACACACATATCATAATTATAGAACACACATCGTTGTCATTATTACCCTGTTTTCTTGGTGGAGGGGCGGGCGGCCGGGCTGTTGTGTCTGTCCTCCAGCTGTCATCATCACTCTCTGTCTCCACTTAACGCTGCTCTCCGCTTCTCTCATTCCTCCTGTCCTCTCTCATTACTTTTATTGACTTTAGAGTTTAGATTCACCGGACAGTTTCCCTGTTTTTAGCCAGCTCTGCATGCATATCCCGCGCTGGTCCCGCGCTTTTGGCAGGAAGTTATTAATGCACTGGCTCGCGCACTGGCTCGCGCTCGCTACTGTCATCGGCCCGCTGTTAAGCCTGCATATAGGAGACCTGACGACAGACTCCAGGCAGAGCAGAGCGCATCTCGCCCGAGACATTGTTTATTATTATTATTATTAAAACGTATGTTTTTTATTAAAACGTTTCTTGAATTTCATGATTTACACAGTGAAAATCCCCATTTGAAATAATGTATATTAGTTATATATTTATTAGTAAAATAACGCCACTAGCCTTTTCATGTCACGCACCACCTAGAGGTAGCTCGCGCACCACAAGGGGTGCGCACACCACAGTTTGGGAACCACTGTTCTAGAAGGTTCCTACCAATAGTCCAGTCTGGTAGGAACCAAACTTAAACTGAACACAGAGGCAGTTACATCCGCATCATGCTAGCATGTTCCTTTAATAATTGAGGACTTAAATAAAATAGTGTATTTATATAGTGCTTTACAATTTGTTACTCACATTTGACCCATTCACTCACACATTAACACACCGATGGCGGAGGCAACCATGCAAGGTGCCAGGCTGCTCACAGGGAGCAGTTAGGGGTTAAGTGTCATGCTCAAGGACACTTCGACACGCTGCCCGGGAGGACTGGGAATCGAACCAAGAATCGAACCAGAAACCTCTGTATTACCAAACAACTGCTCTACCTCTCGAGCCCCTTCAGACTTCAGTCACTCAAGCTGTAACTACTGTTACCGTTGTTACAGCAGACTTTCTGCTACTGCTCGTTTCATCGTCTCATGCTTGCGTGTGCCTTGTGTTTTTCAGTAGTTATTACTAGTAGTTTGCATACACACACGTACACATGCACACACGTGTGTGCACATACTGTGACAAGCCTGGTGGTGTTCAGACTCGTCACGGTTCAAAAACAAACAAATTAAATTGTCCACACAAGTGCAATATCAATCAATAAGAATATTTATTGATTAAAGGCAGAATATAGTCCGATGGGCAAAATAGACTGGTCGTAATACAGTCCGATGTCCAAAACACAAAAACAGGCTCTTGTACAAAAAATTTAACGTTCAATACTCAGAGTAGTTGTCCGGTCCAGGGTCAGTACACAAGGGGGTTTCTCAGCCAGTCTAGGGTCCAGTACACAATGAACACCTTTTCGCCTTCACTTCTCCTCTCTCATTAACTCCGTTAACAACAATCTCTTTCTATACATACTCAGCTCCAACCTCACTTCCTCTCAACAATACTCTATCTGTCCTAGTGTTTTATGGTATGTGTGGCTGGTGTGTGTTCGTCTGGGATGTGGGTGATCTAATGGTGCACAGGTGTGTTCTATCAGTCCTAATCAGCTACCTAATTGCTTCCACTCCTCCCGTGGCAGTAGTATCTCTCATCCTTCACATATCCATGAGACGGGGGGTGATATCTGCCACAATACATACACCTGTATGCCCACACACATGAACACAAACACACACACACACATGCATGCATGCACACACCCTCCAGTGAGTATCTGTTTTGCCTGTGGGAGTGGGTCACTGATATAGTGACCTGGTTATGATGGGAAATCCTATCTGTGTGTGTGTGTGTGTGTCAAGTCAAGTCAAGTCAAGAGTTTTATTTGTCACGGCATACAAGCATACAGTGAAATGCGGGGAGTCGTGTGTGTGTGTGTGTGTGTGTGTGTGTGTGTGTGTGTGTGTGTGTGTGTGTGTGTGTGTGTGTGTGTGTGTGTGTGTGTGCGTGCGTGCGTGGGCGTGGTGCGTGCGTGCGTGCGTGTGTGCATGTGTGTGTGTGTGTGTGTGTGTGTGTGTGTGTGTGTGTGTGTGTGTGTGTGTGTGTGCGTGCGTGCGTGGGGTGCGTGCGTGCGTGCGTGTGTGCATGTGTGCGTGTGTGTGTGTGTGTGTGTGTTTATATAGGTTACCAGTTATTGACGTGCCTCCTAACATGCTTTAACAGGGTCATTTTTATTTCTGTATTTGTAATAACAGTATGGTGTATGGAGCCATTTCACTGGTGCATGTAAAATACTGCATAGATATTTTTTACAATGCAATATTTCACTGTTATGACTAGAGCTGGACAATATGGACAAGAATAACTAGTCAATGTTGATATACATCATAATATCACATAGCTGTGATACAATAACAAACTGAAACTTAAAATCTTCATTGACATTCTGACTTAATCATTTTAATTTCTAATTAAATCAAAGTCAAAGTCAAAGTCAGCTTTATTGTCACTTCTCGTAATGTGCAAGACATACAGAGAAATTAAATTGCGTTTCCCCCTTCCCACGGTGTATATAAAAAGGATCTAATATAAACATAAAGTAACATATGGGACACGATGTACACACAATATACAGGACTATATACAATATAAACAGTAGCTTAAAAAATGAATGTATGAGTGAAATAAATATAGGAGGTAAAAGAGAACTTAGTGCAAATATTTTAGCAGCAGTGGTACATAGTAAGTATAAATAATAAATAGTGGGGGTTAGTCCAGAGTCTGTGGGGGAGTCTGTGCCTTAAATGTAGGCAACACAATTATATATTGTGACTCACAGATACAGGATAGGCTAATGATTAGTATTTTACTTAGCTCCAGTACGGACACATGCACACACTCAATGACACAACAGAGTGACTATGATTTATTGTCTAAACATACTGAATAGCCTGATGCTTTGGCAATCATTTATTTATTTATCTCCACTTTCATACCAAGTGAAATTGAAATTAAATTGTAAAATTTAAGTGAAATGAGATGATCACAGTACTGCATAGTACAAACTGTAGGGGTCATATTCACATCTCTGGAGTGAGCAGAGTTGTTGTCATGGTTACAACACCACATCAGTCTATTGTGTATAGATTTCCCCACTAGCTCTCTGTCTGTCTGTCTGTCTGTCTGTCTGTCTGTCTGTCTGTCTGTCTGTCTGTCTGTCTGTCTGTCTGTCTGTCTGTCTGTCTGTCTGTCTGTCTGTCTGTCTGTCTGTCTGTCTGTCTGTCTGTCTGTGTCTATCTGTCTGTCTGTCTGTCTGTCTGTCTGTCTGTCTGTCTGTCTGTCTGTCTGTCTGTCTGTCTGTCTGTCTGTCTGTGTCTGTCTGTGTCTGTCTGTAGGGCATGATTCTTAAGATCGCTCTGATCCACTGTCACTTCATTATCTCTCTCTCTCCCTCTCTCTCATAGTAAATTGTCTAACAGCAGTAGAGAAAATGTATAAATGACTGTAACCTTTTGTCTTTCCCTATCTATTTTCCTCCTTCTCCCTCTCCCTGCCTCTCTCTCTCTCTCTCTCTCTCCCTGCCCCTCTCTCTCTCTCTCTCTCTCCCTGCCTCTCTCTCTCTCTCTCTCTCTCTCTCTCTCTCTCTCTCTCTCTCTCTCTCTCTCTCTCTCTCTCTCTCTCTCTCTCTCTCTCTCTCTCTCTCTCTCTCTTTCCTCACTGCTTTGTTCTTGTCTACAAGATACACTATACGACCGGGGTGCCCATGTACATGTCAAAATACTTCCCAAAGGTCAGTGAATACCACAACCACTACACCAGAGGAAGCTCAACAAATCATGTTAAACCCAGATTCGGCTCAAACAAGGGACTAAACACGTTTTGCAATTATGCCACAACAATGTGGAACGCCCTACCCAAAGCTGTAAAGGAATGTGAATCCCTGCCCACATTCAAAACCGCCCTTAAAGAGCACCTACGGGAGGCTGCAATTCGAAACTGGCCACCGTAAATGCCCAAAACCCCCACCACCTCCTAATAGACAGTCTCCTCCCCACCGCATGTATATATTCCCTCCCCGCCGTATGTATATTCCCCTCCCACCCACCCACCCCCTCCTAATGTACAGTCCCCTCCCCATCATATGTATATACTCTGTCAGGATCTAGGGGTAACAGTACTGTATATTTGAATACCGCCTATGTCACAAATGTATCAGTACTAAATACCTATATGTCCCTATGCCATAAATGTCATGTATGTTATGTATGTCATAAATGTCTATATGAATTGAAAATGGGGGACCCTGATGGAAACAAGACAAACGTCTTTCTCAGGTCTGCATCCCCTTAACAATTGTATGTATTGAGCCGTACTGTATTGTACCCATTCTGCAATCTGTTAAATAAAGTTTTCATTCATTCATTCAGTCTTGTTGTCTTGTTCTCCCTCCTTCCCTCCCTCCATGGCCCTATTCCCCGTACCTGGTTCAACTAAGTCGATCAAGAGTCCCATTATCCAGATTCAGTTAACCCGATGTTTGAAGCCGGGATTTTCCTGTTCCTGGAACGCTGATTCAGTCTCGTTAACTTGAACCAGACTTGAGACTCTGGATAAGTGCGCGCGGCCGCTTCAGTTGAAAAGACAGCAGGTGTAGATCGCAGAAATCCTGATCTTCTAACGGCATTGATTGATTGATTGTTTTACAGATTGCAGGCGGCTCAATAGCCTTGCCGACAAGTTAAATGCATAATCTATAGGCTAATTTTAAATCCCTCATTACCCCAATCAATCAGATTATATTTCTTTAAACGTTCCTGCTGGCAGTAGGTTTATGCATTGAATAATCAAATGAGATCTTGCTAGCGAAAATAATTAGTTCAACTGTTTCAGAATAAGGATACGGCTCTCTTATCCATTGATTGATGTATGGTGGATTTTTTATTTATCTGCACTATGGTGTGACGGTTTGTCCTTTTGACTTTCACGCAGACGACCGGGGTTCGAATCCTAGTCTTTTCCTTCTTTTTGCAATGTAGGAATAATTCAATTTGGTGCACATTGA
Source organism: Notolepis coatsorum (assembly GCF_963971535.1). Lineage (NCBI taxonomy): Eukaryota > Metazoa > Chordata > Actinopteri > Aulopiformes > Paralepididae > Notolepis > Notolepis coatsorum. The sequence goes on from NC_140174.1 coordinate 67,466,699, forward strand.
GAGCTATATAAAGAATGACATCCTCAATGCATGTAGATTTATAATATTTTAACTTAAAACTAGGCTACTTTTGCGTATAATCATTAATATTATATTCCAAAAAAAATTTATTGGAAACACGGGGTTTCGAACACCGGTCGCCCGGTTGCCAGGATTCAGCACTAGCCGCTGCGCCACTGTGCCAGATGGGATATACTCATTGTTTATGCATTAATGGACGAGAGACCCGTGTTTAGAATATCTTTCTTACCAAAAAATGAAGTTTTATCTCTTTATTCTCAAATGCATTAATGTGACGTCAACGGCTCATTCAATTTCTCAAATCCGTCAAACAGCGCATCTCATCAGACATTTTAATCCCAGTTACAATATCACACAAAAACCACAATCCCCGCATAGACACTTCAATTTTATGCTTGAATGAAACACAATCCGGCGCTCCGTTAAGCAAATCTACAGCCGAGAATATATAAAACTAATCAGAGCCAAACGGCCGATAGGTTTCATTCATTAAAAATATCCCTGCGGGATTCACATTTGCAATGCGCCGTTATTAAAATAACCACATGCAGCGTGTATCGCGACTCCGAGCGCCGTATATGACGTGCATTATTTTATTTAGGACAAAGTAAATCTATAGGCTCAATATGATTTATTATCAGCATTTAGTTCTATTATTATACATTTCAAAAGCCCCCTCTGGAAGAATGGAGCACAAAAACGTAATTCAGAATGGTATAATGCAGATCCTAGACTGTGAGAATCATTTCAGGAAACGAGCTGTCACTTCTTTGCGGGGGCGTGGCCATGGTTCATCCGGCTAACTGAACTTAACCCTGCTCCCGACCAGGCTCAAACTTTTTGATCTGTTGTCATGGTGATTTAGACAATCGCGCGTCGGGGAATGGGAAGGTCCGGCTTAAGTCAGGCTTGACCGAAAGTTATCCGGCTAACTCAGTTATCCAGGTACGGGGAACGGGGCCCATATGTATTACTATATAGCATCTCTCTCTCCTAGTCAGTTTGATCTTTTTTGTCTTGTTTTTGTGTTTCACTCACAATACCAGAAGCCATATTCAAGCTATGCATTTTTATACCAGAAGCCATATTCAAGCTATGCATTTTTATACCAGAAGCCATATTCAAGCAAAGCATTTTTATACCAGAATGTTACGGTTCAAGGTAGGAGTTGAGTTCCAATAGTAGAAGGTAATAAGGAGACAGAGATGTGGTTGCTCTTCTCAAAATGTGTGTTCTTTTTATTATCAGAATCACTAGAGCAAGATACTGTAACGATAACAAAACAGAAGCCAGGCTTCAACTGTGGGTAAATTAACACATTGGCGACCGCTGGGACCCGTCTAATATAGTGGTTGAGGACCAGCTTTTGTAAACAGACCGGTGTCTTTTTGTACAGCTATATCTATACTTTATAGTATTGCTATTAGGGATGTCCCGATCACGTTTTTTTGCTCCCGATCCGATCCCGATTATGTGATTTTGAGTATCTACCGATACCGATATTTCCCGATCCGATCAAATTTTTTTATTTTTTTTATTTTTGTATTCAACAAACATGACCATGTTCACGTCTTAAACTCATACTGAGGCCTTAGTTTTGGTTTTAAATTGCATATCATCATTCATTTATTTATTGTCACACAGAGCAGAAGAATTTTGCCAAAACAAACCAATAGTATCCAGCTGCAGAACGGCAGACCAGCCACACTCTCAGACCCAAACGCATTTCCTTTGATTTAATTATACATCAAATGATTTATGAAGTTAACTTTTCACCTGGATAACGTCAACATTCAGGGTGAATGTAATGTGAGAAATTGGGATTAAAAAATAAATAAATAAATAAAATATTTTAATTTGGGTCTGAAAGTGTGGCTGGTTTGCCGTTCTGCAGCTGGCTACTATTGGTTTGTTTTGGCAAAAGAATTTTTTTGCCGATCCCGATCTTCGGAAAATCACGTGATCGGCCCCGATCTTGATCACGTGATCGGATCGGGACATCCCTAATTGCTATCTGTCCATTCTCATTGTCAATTGAGTTCATAAACCGTCCCTTCAAAATGGCTTAAAGAAAAGAAAATGCATCAATAGGTTGTCATTTTATAGCGCCGTGAATATAAGCATTATAGCGGATTTTGTCTCGTATATTTTCTGGAAGGCTAGTTATAGGGCTGATAGCTGAGAATGTTATATTCAACGGCATTTCCGTTTTACATATGCTAAAGAAATAACTCAAACTGCATATCATCGGGAATGTCCCAAAGCATGTATGCATGAAAGGGGGGGGGGGGGGGGGGGGAGACGTCGTTTATTATTATTGATTACCAATAACAGTGGTCGTGTAACTAGCCACATACGCTGCTCGGCTGGTTGCATATCATAGCAAGCTCTGATCCGGCTGTAATTTATGTGAAAAAGATCTTACCATAATGATTATTATTCCATGGTGAAATCTGCGATTCTAAACGTAATCCACGGTACATGATGCTGGTTCAGAATCCGGGTACTAAAAATCTCCATTGAAAGGGGGGAAAAAAAGTGATCCATTCGCCCACAGGGCATACTGCAGTGGAGCGATGGCGCCCCTAAGAGGATCTGGCAGGATCTGACAGAGAAACAAGAGATTACTATATGGCCAAACTCCCAGCAACCACACGCAGCAATTAGTGACAGCAAACCACAGGTGACAGTCAATCAGTGTTAATTACAGAGAACAGGGTGACGTACTCCAGAATGGCGGTAGGGTTTCCTGTCTAGCACAGTCTTTAACAGTAACAGTAAGAAGCATTTTGGATAAAAGTATTCTGTACTTCTGTATGACAACAATGTATGCCTTTCAAATGTTAAATGATAAATGATTAAATGATACACACTGAAATCTACGCTCTCTCATCCTGCTTTCCACAACGCAACAATATTATTAAACAGCAGCTCTGTCATTGAAGTGGGAAAAGTGAGCCGTATTGTATATTAGTACATTGCATAGTATATTGTATATTGTATGGTAACTCAGTTACTTCTATTCTGCATCGAACATTGTACATATGTCTATACTGAACAGCACAGAGCTGCTGTTTAATAATATTGTCGCGTTGTGGAAATGCTACAAGCCACAGTCGAAGACCTAAAGACGGAGGTGACCGGTCTCAGGGGAAAGTGTGATGACATGGAAGGAAGAATGAGGAGGTGTAACGTGAGGATACTCGGAGTGGCTGAGACGGATGGCTCAAGTTCCACTGCATCGGTCTCAAGGCTACTGAAAGGCGTGCTGCAAATGGATGATGAAGTGCTGGTAGACCGCTCGCACAGAGCACTGGGGCCGAAGAGGACAGACGGGAAGCCCCGTGCTATCGTGGCTAAACTCCACTATTACCAGGACTGTGTCGAGGTGTTGAGACGGGCGCGCGCTCAGGCTCCATTACAGGTCAACGGAATGTCTATTGCAATCTTCCCCGACTATGCCACGGGCGTCGCGAAGGCCAGGGCTGCGTTTACGGAGGTGAGGAAGATATTACGCGGCCGTGAAGGCATCCGATACGGCATTCTTTTTCCAGCCCGACTTCGCATCACGCACGGGGAAAAAGAAAAAGAGTTCATCGATGCAGGTGAAGCAATGAGCTACGTCAGAAAGAACATTGTGCACGCAGCAGCGGGTGAGACCACATAGAAAGAGAGATGTATCGATGTGTACGTGCTGCTTGTGATATGCAGGTGATGTGAACAATGTATCATATTAACTCCAACAGGACAATATATATATAGAGGCTACTGTCAGGGCCACCTCAGGGGGTGTGCAAGCAGTGCGGTCGCACAGGGCCTCGCGGGAAGGGGGGCCTCGCAAAAAAATTAAAATAAAAATTTGCGAGGCCCCCCTTCCCGCGAGGCCCTTTTTCATCACAGACCTAAAATCTAGTTTTGCTTATATGCTTATATATTTCACATTAGACACGTTTGTAGAATGTGTCTGACTTGTTCCTGCCTCTGCGGCTCTGCAGACTGCAGTTTTCCGGTTTCTGCGGCTTTGCTGCTCTACAGATTTTAGGATAGTGTTTCCGGCCCGGGCTCTTCTCCCGTCCGCCGTAATACCAAATAGAAGAAGAAGAAGACACACGAGGTAGATAATTCAGCGCTATTCAGAGGAGCCAGTGGATGTCTTTTCAAAAGCAGCATGGATCAGAAGAAATTACACCGTGGGCCAAGAAAGTCTCCTTCCAACTTTACCATTGGCGCCGCATTGATACTGCGTTATGGTGAGTCAACTATTATTATATTCCCGCCGTGGACCTATCTCTCTCTCTCTCTCTCTGGAGCCAAACTGGTCGACTAGCTAATAGTACTACTAGTAGCTAACGGTGTGTGCCTGGTGTCAGCACCTGGCTGTATGTAGCCGCATAGCTTGCTTCTGCGTTAGCTAATGGTTAGCACAAGCTAACAGCTAACTCAAGGCTAACTGATAGCATCAAACGAACGTTCCCAGCCGAGCGCAGCCGGCAGTTAACGTCGAAGCTAAACAGCTAACTGGCTAACAGTTAGCTCAATCAGCTGTTAGCTAATTAGCTGTTAGCTTGTGCTAACCATTAGCTAACGCAGAAGCAAGCTATGCGGCTACATACAGCCAGGTGCCTGATTGAGCTAACTGTTAGCCAGTTAGCTGTTTAGCTTCGACGTTAACTGCCGGCTGCGCTCGGCTGGGAACGTTCGTTTGATGCTATCAGTTAGCCTTGAGTTAGCTGTTAGCTTGTGCTACGACCATTGACATTAGCTGTGAGAATAGCAGGGGGTTCTGGCACTCTGACTACGACATCATCTTTGACAGAAGATGTAGTCGGGCCTGCACCATGACAAGGCTCTGGCAGCAGCTTATTTTGTCCCGACAGCGAGAGGCCTTTCGTCAACGTGGAGACCTGTGTTACGGCCTTTCGCCCTGCGTTCCTTGGTGCAGGTAAGATTAATGAAAATGTCATGACATTACCCCACTCTTCCTTCCTTCCCCTCCCGAATGTTTTGTTAATAACGATGTTTTTTAACAGGCAAAACATATGCTACTTCACAACATTTGGAGATACGACATGTGCTGTGTGTGAATGTCTTGGTCGTTTGTGTAGCTTGGGTAGCGTTGGGCCGTTGGCCAAAGCTGTGTGTGTCACAGTACCTGGCTAGCCTATTTAGCTGATGTCGGCCATTGGCTCCTTGCTGCTTTGGTTTCTCTATAGACCCTCTTCTCTTTGGATTTAAGTGTTGATCTTTGTCCTTTTTGATCTCTCATACATGCTCTCTCTCTAACACACACACATGCTCTCTCTCTCTCTCTCTCTCTCTCTCTCTCTCTCTCTCTCTCTCTCTCTCTCTCTCTCTCTCTCTCTCTCATACATGCTCTCTCTCTAACACACATGCTCTCTCTCTCTCTCTCTCTCTCTCTAACACACACAGTCTGCCTATGGCGGCCTTTCTCGATGGCTAGGCTGTGCTCGCTGAGTCTGTATAGTCAAGGATCTTCAGTCACAGTGCTCAGGTATTCTGCCACTGTGTACTCTCTGTTTAGGGCCAAATAGCATTTCAATTTCTTTCCAATGTGTCTCTCTCTCTCTCTGTACACTGTATATTGACTGTAGAACGGGAGCTCTCTCTCGCTCTCTCTTTTGCTATATGTTGACTGTATCATGCCCCGCCTCGGGCAGCGCTATTATTTAAGAATATGTTGACTGTATGGAAAAAAAAATATATATATATATATATATATATATATATATATAATTTTTTATTTTTTTTTTACCTTTTGGGGGGGGGGGGGGGGGGGGGGGCTCGCGTTAAATCTCGCACAGGGCCTCGCATTTCTCCCAGGCGGCCCTGGCTACTGTAATGTCTGTGTGATCATCTATGTCAGGGGTCAGGAACCTTTTTGACTGGGAGAGCCATAAAAGCCAAATATTTCTAAATATATTTAATTGAGAGCCATATAGTATTTTTAACATATATAATAAATTAAATATGTCTTACTTTTAATGCGACTTCTGGTGCTGCATGGTTTTGCTGATGGCCTTGTAATCTGGTTCATACGTGGTGAGATTGAGCTTCATGCAGGCATTGAGGCTTCCATCAGTTAAACGTGAGCGTAGGTTGGTCTTAATGTTCCTCATATGCGAGAATGACTGCCCACATGCATATGTAGAGCCAAACATGGTCAATACGGCAATACTCACACTGCATTGTGTGGTATGTCACAGGAAGCTCGTTCCAAGTTTTAAGAATCAGCTGGTCTTCAGGTTGAAGATTTTTAATTTCTGTCCACTTGTGTTCCCTCGCCAGCTCTGCTCGCTATATCTTCAGCTACAGATACTATTAGCTGTATCTTCAAAACTAATTCTGTTTACTTTAAAATGACACAGTATTATTAAGAAATATCACAAGTATTAAAAAAAAAAAAAAAAAAAACGTTTTTTTTTTTTTTTTTTTTTTTTACTCAAAAAATTCTGGGAGCCATATGCTGTCACCAGAAGAGCCATATATGGCTCGCGAGCCATAGGTTCCCGACCCCTGATCTATGTGTAGCATCATCTGCCTAGCATTGAGAGGACGCCACTAAACACCATTTACCAAGCTAAGTGACTCACCAATCTCCAGCAAATTCGTTGCCCTATACTTATGATGTACAGACGATGTGAACAGTGTATAATTTTGGCCCCAATAGGACAATGTGTGTATACACATACAGACATATAAATATGTACACACATGCTCAGCCCTAGGATGACGCACGCGCTCGCATACCTAATGGATGCACTATCTAGAGATTCTAGGCGTACCACACACACGTGGGCGCATACTACGCGCATGCACAGACACACATGTAGACACACATACACATTTACACATTATACAGACACGGAGGCACGGACCCACACACTCACGCCTACACACCCATACGTTTACACCTTGGCTGTGTCCGATACATCCATACACACACACACATAGGTTCACGTGCACGCAAATGCACGAACACTGAAGGGCATATGCCCAGGTACACACTCATTTGTAGACGCATGGACACACGCACACTCCCGCACCTCTTCCAATTTATTTTATTCTATATCACCCAATCAGGCACCCTTTTTGTGTTTAACGGGGCATGTTGGTTGCCCTTGCTCGGGAGTAAGATGTTCTGCCTTATTTCAGGGCCTGCTTGATGTGAGGTTGTTAATGTTAATATATTATTGTTATGCTTACCGTTCCCTGCTGCCACCTATATTACCCTACCTGGTTGGGTGTATCCCACTGGACAGCTGAAGACCTTATATAATACCAAGATCTGAGTAAGGACTTTTTACTCTTACTTTTCTTTTCTTTCTCTTTATTATTTTCTTTTACCTAAGGGGCTCGACGGGGGCCTGAGCGGCTGGCTCCATAGGTAGAACACCTCCAACATAAGCACATTATGTGTGGATTAGTTTCTGAAGGGTATTTTGGGCACCTTGTTTTTTATAGGTGTCAGGGGGGGGGGGGGTTACCGGACTTGTACATTCAACATGCTTAACTGATCAGACGTCTGTTTTGCTTTTCACCTGCAGTTGTGCTGAGCTCTCTCTAGGTTCCAGATGCATGGCCTCTCTCATCTACTATGACACGGGTGATACCATGGGGCTGGAAGGGTGCTCTGTCAATTTCGTGAGTTGGCGTGTTAAATCACTCAACCACCCAGTAAAGCGTAAGAAGGTACTTACACATTTAAAACAACTCAATGCAGACGTAGCGTTTTTACAGGAGACGCATTTAAAAACTGCGGACCATGCTCGACTGGGGGGAGGGTGGGTGGGACAGATGTATCACTCCAACTTCCACACAAAGGCCAGAGGAGCAGCCATTTTGATAGATAAAAAACACGTCATTTACTATATCAAGTGTAGAGGCCGGCCCTGCAGGGCGCTATATTATAGTGGTGGGGAAACTGCATTCATTTCCGGTCATTTTGGCTAATATCTAGTCACCAAACTGGGACAACCCTACGTTCTTCACCAGCCTTTTTTCTCGCCTACCGGATATGACCTTGCGCCATCTCATCCTTGGCGGCGACATGAATTGTGCACTCTCCCCGGTGCTTGACCGTAGCTCGTCCAGGAAGGCCCCCCAGTCTAGCTCGTCCCGTGCAATCCGGCGCTTTCTTAAATCATATGGGGTAGCTGACGTGTGGCGGTTTCATAATATTACATCCAGAGGATACTCCTTTTTTTCCCCGGTCCATAATACCTTCTCGCGCATAGACAGCTTTCTCCTGGATAAGAGACTTCTTCCCCTCGTAACCAAATGCAAATACGGAGCGATAGTTATCTCAGACCATGGTCCCTTAGTTATGAAAATTAGTATCCCGAATACACGGCTCGGCCACCGCCAGTGGAGACTCAACCCGTTGCTCCTGTCGGAGGAAGCCTTCACAAGCTTCATCACCTCGGAAATTACATTATTTCTCGACAAAGACTCCGGGAATGTCTTCTTTAACCATTTGGGAATCACTGAAGGCGTACTTAAGGGGACAGGTGATTTCATATTACGCCAACCAAAAGAAGATAAACACGGCACGCCTTAAGCAACTGACGGACGAGATTTTGGAGCTAGATAGACTATATAGCCACTCACCATCAACCGACATGTTGAAAAAACGTATATTGCTGCGAACTGAGTTTGACCTCCTGCAGGCCATGTGAGCGGATCGGAGCGTGAGCGGCGCGGGGCGCGGAGCGGGCGGTTTTGACGTGAGCGAGGAGTGGGTTTCAAAATGGGTCGGCGCGACGTCCGGAGCGAGAGTTCTCCTCCGCTCCAATCCACTCCAGGTCGCTCACAGTGGTTTAACACTGTTGATGTAATATACATGCAGTACAATGCCAAAGCAACAGATGGCGATGTACAAACATGAAGGCCATTTTCAACCAATGAGAAGGGTGAACCTGTGATATCCGGTTCAGGCTTTGTCATTGTAGAGACGCCCACACTCACTCGCGTCTGTTAGAAAAAGTATCGACGCCATTGTTGTTGACGTTAGCTTACATGCTAACGTTAATGGCAGCGACCATAGCATTGTGGCTCGGCTAGCCTATCATCGCTTAATAGAGCCAGTGAATGGATAAACAACGTTATTTAACATTGCAGAATGGGTACAATTACAATGCGGCTCAATACAAACAATTGTTAAGGGGCCCAGGGGGTGTAGACTGTTGTAGTTTGAGCTAATTTACACCATGCTCCAAAAAAAAAAAAAATCTGCCGAGCGATCTGGCGCGGGGCTCGATTCAAGGTGAGCGGGGAGCGAGCGGAGAGCGACTTGGGGGCGGGGTCAACATGATCGATTAGCGGAGCGGACCAAGCTTTAAAGAGCGAAGAGCGGATTTCTCGGCCGCGCCGATCCGCTCACGTGGCCTGACCTCCTGTCAACGCGACAGGCTGAGTACCTCATTACTAAAACACGACAGGGGTACTATGAACATGGGGAGAAGGCCGGACGGATACTTGCCCATCAGCTGTGACAAAGAACTGCCAACCAGTCCATCCCCACTATCAACGACGAGCGGGGCTCAAAAGCCAGTGACAACCTTAAAATTAATAAAAGCTTTAAAACGTTCTACCAATCGTTATACACCTCGGACTCGCAAGTGGGGCCCTCCACGCTAGACGATTTCTATAGGACCCTCCGCGTCCCGACAGTCGACCCAGAGAGGGCCGCAGATCTGGAGGAGGAACTTACGGTTGCGGAGATTACGTCAGCGATTAGATCTATGCAGAGTGGCAAGTCCCCAGGGCCAGACGGTTACCCTACAGACTTCTACAAAATATTCTCAACCCAACTGTCCCCACTGCTGCTAGCCGTATTCGACGAATCATTCTCAACTAATTCTCTTCCTCCAACCATGCGCCAGGCGGTTACCTCCTTAATCCTTAAGAAAGACAAGAACCCCCTGGAATGCGGCTCGTTCCGTCCAATTTCCCTCCTTAACGCTGATGTCAAGGTTCTCGCTATGGTTCTGGCCCGTCGTCTGGAGGGGGTTCTCCCCTCGATTATCTTGCCGGACCAAACAGGCTTCATCAAGAATCGGTACTCTTTCTTTAATATCAGACGCCTCCTAAATATCCTGTATAGCCCCTCTCCACCCGGAACACCTGAGGTGGTCCTCTCCCTTGATCGGGTGGAGTGGGACTATCTTTTCCACGCTCTGGAGAGGTTTGGGTTTGGCCCTAAGCTCATAGCTTGGATTAAAATTCTATATACGTCTCCGATGGCTGCCGTTCGCACCAACAACAATCTATCCACCTACTTTGAACTCCATAGGGGTACGAGACAGGGATGTCCTTTATCTCCACTCCTTTTCGCGATCGCAATGGAGCCCCTTGCGCTGGCTTTGAGGCAGAACACCGATATCAAAGGGATCATGCGCACGGGCTCAGAGCATAAAGTCTGGCTCAATGCGGACAACATGTTGATGTACATATCACAACCCCAAACGAGTCTTCCTCGGTTGATGACCCTACTTGTGGACTTCGGCAAAATATCCGGATACAAAATCAACATTCAAAAAAGCGAACTGATGCCCGTCGGCACCTCGGCGGATCGGATACCTCTGAGCACATTCCCGTTTAAAATTAGCCCTAAAAAGTTCAAGTACCTCGGGATATGGATCACGCATGAACATAAGGACCTATATATGGCTAACTATCAACCCTTACTGTCCAACCTGGCGAGAGATATTGAACGTTGGGACCCCCTGTCGCTATCCCTGGGTGGGAGAATCAACACAATAAAGATGAATGTATTGCCGAAATTTCTATATGTATTTCAGAGTCTTCCAGTCTTTCTGACCAAAACATTCTTCTCCAAGATAAACAACCAGATATCTTCCTTTATCTGGAAGAAAAAAACGCCCCCGATCAAAAGATCTATGCTGCAGAGACCCCGCGTAATGGGTGGGATGGCGCTTCCAAACTTTATTTACTACTACTGGGCAGCAAACATAAGATCGTTATTATACTGGGTAAGGGGGGAGGACACAGTCCCCTGGTGGACAGTACTGGAGAGTGCGTCGGTTAAATCAACCTCCCTATCTGCCTTGTTATGTGCTAAGCTCCCGTTCACACAGCCCATATCTAGCTTTACCTCGAACCCAGTTGTCATCCATTCGATAAAAGTGTGGAACCAATTTAGAAGAACTTTTTCCCTCAGGGAACTATCACTGGCTGCTCCGATCACAAGAAATCACATGTTTGTCCCATCAACGATGGATAAGGCCTTCGACAGTTGGGCTGGGAGTGGAGTGATTGCGCTGTCTGACCTCTATATAGACGGCAACTTTGCCTCCTTTGAACAGCTAGTACAGAAATACAAGATCCCTAGGTCAATCGTAATCAAGGGCACACAACACAAAATTAGTCTATATGCGGACGACGTAATACTGTTCATGCAAAACCCTAACACCGCAATGCCTCATCTTCTCAAGTTGATTAATGACTTTGGCGACCTATCGGGATTTAAAATAAACTGGCCAAAGTCGGCTTTCCTTCCACTGAACGCCCCTGCAAAGAATACAAGTCTTCCAGAAGAAATACCAATGGTTAAACACTTTAGATGCTTGGGAGTTGAAGTATTCCCTACCATAAGCCAAACGGTTGAAGTCACCAACTGGGCTATTCTTGTTCTGAATACTCAGAACCTAATCTGCTAATGCTACTCTGCGTTGTGTGTAAACCTTAAAAGCCCTGTGGTACTTTAAAAAACCAGGAAATGGTTTTACACGACGGCAACAAAGAGGCGGCTTTTGAAGAAAGAGTCATCGAGAAGATTTACTGTAAGAATCCGTTTTTTAATGAGATTCAAAAACAATTTACAAATCAAAGATTTGAAAGAACAATGCAATGAGTCTTGACGGATGCAATCGCTATGCCGAAGGTCATCAAAACTCAGACTAAAGTTCACTTTTAAACTAAAAAGCATATATCTCTTCTCGGCTCCTTGTTCGATGGTAGATGGTATTCGTCTCAATGCGTCGCCGCAGTCCTTCGTCCAGTAGGGGGAAGAATGTAGAGTGGGTGTTGCTCGCTCCGTGTTGTTGGTGGGATTCTGTCTATCTTGATCTGAACCACGTACTTTAAAGACTAAACTCCTCCCGCCAGACTTTACGTCATGAGGGCGGGTCTTTCTATGAGCCAGAGGGCTTCCGATTGGAGAATCCGTGTTCGTGACCGTTTTTAGCCTAACGTCGCGTTTGATTGGCTAAAACTAGGTGAAACTAGGTGACTGTCTCCTTGAATAGACATGTCCCGGAAAGCCTTTTAAGGTGTCGTTTTGCTGGAGGACCAACTGTACTTTTAACAGCTGCAGTTTGGCAGTTTCTGTTGAGGGAAGTAATAAAAACAGGTCTGGTGTCACCCCCATTGTTTTCCACCAGCCCAAAAGTCTTCTGTAACTATCAGGGGGGGGGGGGGGGGGGGGGTATGCGGGCCATTCTATTGTGTACGTGTATTTAGTCAACAAGCCATTTCTATTAGTCTATTGTATCTGAGTTTCGGCCTGGGGAAGTGAGACAGAAGTCTGTTGTGAATCCTATGTGCTAACTCAACTTTATATCACCTACCCTCCCCCTCTGCAGGCGAAGCGCAGCGACCTTTGTGAGCTAGAATGTATGTTGCAGTGCTTTACCAATAATGTCTGCCGGACGCCTGCTCCTTGTACATGTAAATACATTTTGCCTGAGAAACTACCACACGGTGAAACACAATTACATCGAAATCCAAAATAAAATCAAATACGACCTTGACAGGTGGTCAAAAACTCAGTACAGGCACGGGTTTCAATAGTTAAGATGGATGTCTTACCTAGAATCAACTTCATCAGCTCAATGCTTCCGTTACCCCCTCCAGATGGTTATTGGAAAAAATTACACTCTTCCGCATATACATTTATTTGGAATAACAAACCACCACGTATAAAAAGATCGCACAGAGAAACAAAGCCGACGGAGGGATGGCAATTCCAAATTTTTTCCACCATTTTAAGCTGTACACTTTAAGACCACTGACAACCTGGTTTGAACCCCAAGCATCAGTATCCTGGAGAAATTTAGAAGTAAATATAGTAGCACCACAGAGACTGCAGGACATAGTATACACCAAAATATCAATTAAGCAATGCAAACTGAAATTTGGCCCCATAATTACACATGCGATCCGGATATGGCGTGAAACACAAAAAAAATATTCTAACCCACATAAATGGCATAATCATACTCCCTTATTCAATAACAATGCACTCCTGATTAGAAAACAACCTATAAGATTCCCTAGATGGGAAAAGCAAGGCATACATACATTAGGAGATGTTTTCAACAAACAGGGTATTTGTAGCTATGATGAAATAGAAAAAGAAAATGATCTCACCGGTTCCACATATCTTTTTTACGCACAATTATTGTTATGTTTGAAGTCTCACGGTGTTCCATTAAGGATACCAATTGCACACCACAGATACCACAAATGTTTCTATGAAAAAGAGACATCGAGAGGTTTTGTATCAGATTTTTATCATCAATTACTAACGGCCTCGTATGAAACCCTCCACCTAGACTCTATTTGGAGGAGGGATATACCAGACCTGGAAATAGATTTTGAGTGGCAAGAAGCCTGGGCAAATGTTCGACTTGCATCAAGGAACCCGGATTATCAACAAATCAATCTTAACTATATCCATAGGACATACTTGACTCCTATAAGACTGAACAGAATGGGTCTTAAACAAGACTCCAAATGCTCCTTATGTACAAATGGGGACGAGGGGACATTTATGCACATGTACTGGGACTGCCCACCAGTTAAGATATTCTGGAAAGAAGTGACCCAGCAATTATCAAATCTCTTAACTCTGAATATACCTGTACCCCCCTCTGTATTACTGCTGAATGATGTTTTTGGGTATGCAGTACATCCACAGCTAAAGAGATTGGTTTTATCTGGTATTACAGTGGCTAAAAAACTGATCCTTACATATCTCGATGTGATTTATCTAGAAATATCTACAGCAAGAATTTTGGGTCTCAATGAATCCAAATTGACAATGTGGTTAGAAGTGGTGGAGAAAATAAAAGCTAGCATAAATGGTAGTGTCTGGTTAAGAGCGAATGAGAATGGATGGATTATCCATTGGGGGGTCCAGGGTGGGGGGTACGAGCAAGAGCATATGTGTGTAGGGGAATAGATAGCAGGTATTAGGGGCATATCTTGTATAAGACATTTATTTAAACGGTGATTTAATTTGTTTAAAAAATTATAAAAAAATAAAATACAAAAAAAATATCCCTAGGTCACACTTCTATAGATACTTGCAACTCCGGAGCTTCGTAACTTCGAACTCGGACTGCTACCCAGAGTGTCCTCCGGCCTCCCTTTTAGACTCAATCTTGAACTGTAAACTGATCCAGAAACAGGCTATAAGCTGAATTTATGAACTACTTAATAGAAGCAACTCGACACCTTTAGACCTCCTCAGGGGCAGATGGGAGACTGACTTAGGTGAACCAATCACAGAGGTCACATGGGACAAGATAATACAGGGGATTTTCTCCTCTTCCATTTGCCTTAAACATGTGGTTATCCAATTTAAAATTGTACACCGACTGCATTGGTCTAAAGACAGGCTCTCTAAGATATATCCCGACATAGACCCTCAGTCTATGCGACCGCTGTAGACAGGCTCCAGCCACTCTGCTCCACATGTTCTGGACGTGCCCAAAGTTGCACACCTACTGGCAGACCATCTTTGACACCTTCTCTAAGATATTTGGAAAGGAAGTGGAGCCATCACCATATATTGCATTATTCGGAGTGGCCCCAGCGGACATCCACTTTAGATGGTGGGAATCTAGAATTCTGGCCTTCTACTCACTTTTGGCCAGAAGGCTGATACTGTTCAAATGGAAGGATCCGGGTTCACCTGTCTACGGCCACTGGATGAGAGAGGTCATGTATCATATTAAACTGGAGAAGATCAGGTATACTATCAGAGGTTGTACCGAAAAATTCCACAATATTTGGGATCCTTTCCTAACTTTCTTTGAGGTTATGGAAGCGGATAATGTGACGGAGGCGATCTGACTGGCTTCCCTGGTCTCTCAGCTTGTTACTGTTTATTTTTCCTATTATGTTCTTGCCTTTCTTCTTCTCTATCTGCAGAATACAAGAGATATGTGACTGCTGTTGGGTGATTTAAAAGCTAAAAGGAAAAGCAATGATTAATAAATGATCTAAGATATTGTAGAATGATTTTGTCTGGTAAGACCTTGTACAAACAAAACACAACAGGGTATTCCTGGCCAGGCCGCCTCCCGAGCCACGATGCGGAAGTCAATGGCGTAATCTGCCACAGGGCGACTACCTTGCCGGCAGGAGATGAGCCGCCCCCACCGGCTTCATAGATGGATATCACCCGAGAGGTATAGAACACATGTAGCAACTCTCGGGTGAATGTAGCCGCGCTGCGGCAGACCGCTGACCCATTCTCCCATTCTGCTGTGGCCCAAGAGAGAGCACGACTTGTGAGAAGAGTGATTATATATGCAGCACGAGACATGTACGAGGCTGTAATTGGAACACAAGAGAGCACTGGGTGACGAACTCCCGGCAACCTTCCGGAGTTCCTCCATAACGATCTGGCGGCGGTAGCTGTGGTTCTCAGGTCTCTTCACGACCAACTGGACGTACCTGCCTTTCCTCCCCGCCGGCAGGCGGGGCTCCAGACGCGGCTTCCACCGCTGTTGCTGTTACCGCAACGGCGGCTGTAGTGCTAGCGTGGTTAGTCGCAGCTAACGCTGAATCTGCGGCTACTGTCTCTTGGGACGAGATGGATAGGTCTCCCAGACGACCCAGTTCGATGCCTACTTCCAGCTGGCGTTCGATGATGACCCTCAGTTGTTCTCTCTGAGCCTCCAATTCCTCCCGAAATCCTTCTGTGGAACTCATGGTTGGTCGGATCTTCTGTTACGGTTCAAGGTAGGAGTTGAGTTCCAATAGTAGAAGGTAATAAGGAGACAGAGATGTGGTTGCTCTTCTCAAAATGCGTGTTCTTTTTATTATCAGAATCACTAGAGCAAGATACTGTAACGATAACAAAACAGAAGCCAGGCTTCAACTGAGGGTAAATTAAGGAAAGAGAAATAAATAATAACAACAGGTTCTGTTTGAAGATCCGACAAAAGACAGAGAAACAAGAGATTATTATTATGGCCAAACTCCCAGCAACCACATGCAGCAATTAGTGACAGCAAACCACAGGTGACAGTCAATCAGTGTTAATTACTGAGAACAGGGTGACGTACTCCAGAATGGCGGTAGGGTTTCCAGTCCTGGGAGAGGACAGAAACCCAGAACATTACACCAGAAGCCATATTCAAGCTATGCATTTTTATACCAGAAGCCATATTCAAGCTACCTATGCATTTTTATACCAGAAGCCATATTCAAGCTATGCATTTTTATACCAGAAGCCATATTCAAGCTATAAATTTTTATACGAGAAGCCATATTCAAGCTATGCATTTTTTATATCAGAAGCCATATTCAAGCTATACATTTTTATATCAGAAGCTGTTTAATTTCGATAATTTTTTATTTATGTTACTTATCCTGTATTCCTTCAGGATAGGACTGCTGAGTGGCGCAGTGGGCAAGGCGCTCACCACTAACGCAGGAGATGCTGGTATCGAGCCCAGCTCTCGGCGTTGCTACCGGCTTGGCCGGCCGTCATACTAACACAATTGGCAGTGTTAGAGGGTGGGAAAGCAGGTGGGTGGGGATTGGACGTTGTGGATGGCGACTCCTACAGGTCGGTTGGGTGATGCCTGTACAGCAGAAACAGGAAGTATCGGGGGCAGCGTGAGCCTCCCACGCGTTACTCCTCGCCACTGAGAGTTCGAGCTGTCTGGTGAAAAGATGCGACTGGCTGCCTCCTCGTGTACCGGAGGGGACACGTGATGCAAGGCTTCTATCCTCACTACAGCCAACCAGTGGGAGGCATAGTCTAGCAACGTTCAAGACAGGGGAGGGAAGAATTGGAATCACGAAATTGGGATTGGAGAAAAATAGAAAAATAGGAGAAAAAGTGTACAAAAAAAGGATAGGACTGCGTTGTGCTGTTGGATGTTGAATTAAAGTCACTAAAAGCAAATCTCCCACTGAGATTATATACGACACATATATCTTATCTGTGCACATGCCTCTTCCCTTTCTCTCTCTCTCTCTCTCTCTCTCTCTCTCTCTCTCTCTCTCTCTCTCCCCCCCCTCTCTCTCTATCTCCCCCTCTTTCTCTCTCTCTCTCACTCTCTCTCTCACTCTCTCTCTCTCTCTCTCTCTCTCTCTCCCTCCCTCCCTCCCTCTCTCTCTCCCTCCCCCCTCTATCCCTCTCTATGTCTCTCTCAGGTACTAAATCGGCAGACAGTGGTATTGGGGAGTTGGATGAGCTCCCGGTGCCTCAGCAGATTAGGATATGTAACATCACCTGCGACTCCTTCAAGATCACCTGGGACATGGAGACCAGGGGCAGAGAGAGGATCACCCACTACTTCATTGACCTCAACAAGAAGGAGAGCAAGAAAGAGAACAAGTTCAAACACAAGGTAGGGAACATGACCTGAACAGAACCTGAACACAACCTGAACACAACCTGAACACGACCAGAACACAACCTGAACACAACCTGAACAGAACCTGAACACGACCTGAACACGACCTGAACACGACCAGAACAGAACCTGAACACAACCTGAACACAACCTGAACACGACCAGAACAGAACCTGAACACAACCTGAACACAACCTGAACACAACCAGAACACGACCTGAACACAACTGGAAAACCAACATAACAGTATCATGGTATTTCCTTAGAAGTATCATGGTATTACCCTAAAATCATCATAGTATTACCTTAAAAGTATCATGGTATTACCTTAAGAGTATTATGATATTTTAGAATTATATGGTATAAAATTTTCCCACATTCCAGGAAGAGATTATCTTTTCAATTGCTGTCCACAATTGGAAATTGTTTTGTTTTTTTTAAACTTTGGCCATTCCCCTGGCTCTTTTTCAGTAGGAGTTAGATCATTTTGTGTACTGTACTGTGTAGGGACTGTCCTGCTCCACTAGGGGCAGGCTTTTCTCATTCACTAGGCTGGGGGCGGGGCTGGCTTTTCTAATTCACAGGAGCGATCTTTTCTACTCTACGTTGGCTTTGAGAGTTGTGAATGAATGAATGAATGAAAACTTTATTTAACAGATTGCAGAATGGGTACAATACAGTACGGCTCAATACATACAATTGTTAAGGGGATGCAGACCTGAGAAAGACGTTTGTCTTGTTTCCATCAGGGTCCCCCATTTTCAATTCATATAGACATTTATGACATACACAACATA
This sequence comes from Notolepis coatsorum, assembly GCF_963971535.1. Classification (NCBI taxonomy): domain Eukaryota; kingdom Metazoa; phylum Chordata; class Actinopteri; order Aulopiformes; family Paralepididae; genus Notolepis; species Notolepis coatsorum. The sequence continues at coordinate 67,485,159 of NC_140174.1, forward strand.
CATGACATTTATGGCATAGGTACATATAGGTATTTAGTACTGATACATTTGTAAATTGTGACATAACCGGTATTCAAATATACAGTACTGTTACCCCTAGATCCTGACAGAGTATATACATATGATGGGGAGGGGACTGTACATTAGGAGGGGGTGGGTGGGTGGGAGAGAAATATACATACGGTGGAGAGGGAATATATACATGTTTGATTGATTGAATTGATTGAAAACTTTATTAACAGATTGCAGAATGGGTACAGTACAGTACATAGATGTAGCAGTAGGCCTACTGTCTATCTGTATGTCATGTATGGGGACCCTGATGTAAACAAGACGAAAGTCTTTCTCTGGTCTGCATCCCCTTAACAATTGTGTGTATTGAGCTGTACTGTATTGTACCCATTCTGCAATCTGTTAATAAAGTTTTCAATCAATCAATCAAAACAGCTCAATACATACAATTGTTAAGGGGATGCAGACCAGAGAAAGACGTTTGTCTTGTTTACATCAGGGTCCCCCATTTTCAATTCATCATAAACTGTACTGTGCAGGACAGTGATGCAACAGTAGCAGGACAGTGGATCACAGTGATGTAGCAGTAGCAGGACAGTGATGTAGCAGGAGTCAGGACAGTGGATCACAGTGATGTAGCAAGACAGTGGATCACAGTGATCATTTTGTGTAGTGTACTGTGTAGGGACTGTCCTGCTCCACTAGGGGCAGGCTTTTCTCATTCACTAGGCTGGGGGCGGGGCTTGCTTTTCTAATTCACAGGAGCGATCTTTTCTACCACATTGTACAACTGCCGAGTCCCGAGGCTGGTAAGTGCTAGTTAAAATGTACAGTAGTGCACAAACTCTACGTTGGCTTTGAGAGTTGTATTATACTGATATAAAAGTTATGCTGTAGGTTGTATGTGGGAGGGGGGCGGGGGGCTGCGTCGCCCACAGTATTTGGTTAACGTTACTGTGGGAAGTTATGCTGTAGGTTGTGTATGGGGGCGGGGGGGGGGGGGGGGGTACGTCGTCCACGGTCTATTTAACGTTATGTACAGTAGTTGTGTTTGATTGATTGAAAACTTTATTAACAGATTGCAGAATGGGTACAGTACAGTACATAGATGTAGCAGTACTGTCTATCTGTATGTCATGTATGTCATATATGTCCTGATGAATTGAAAATGGGGGACCCTGATGTAAACAAGACGAAAGTCTTTCTCTGGTCTGCATCCCCTTAACAATTGTGTGTATTGAGCTGTACTGTATTGTACACATTCTGCAATCTGTTAATAAAGTTTTCAATCAATCAATCAAAACAGCTCAATACATACAATTGTTAAGGGGATGCAGACCAGAGAAAGACGTTTGTCTTGTTTACATCAGGGTCCCCCATTTTCAATTCATCATAAACTGTACTGTGCAGGACAGTGATGCAACAGTAGCAGGACAGTGGATCACAGTGATGTAGCAGTAGCAGGACAGTGATGTAGCAGGAGTCAGGACAGTGGATCACAGTGATGTAGCAAGACAGTGGATCACAGTGATCATTTTGTGTAGTGTACTGTGTAGGGACTGTCCTGCTCCACTAGGGGCAGGCTTTTCTCATTCACTAGGCTGGGGGCGGGGCTTGCTTTTCTAATTCACAGGAGCGATCTTTTCTACCACATTGTACAACTGCCGAGTCCCGAGGCTGGTAAGTGCTAGTTAAAATGTACAGTAGTGCACAAACTCTACGTTGGCTTTGAGAGTTGTATTATACTGATATAAAAGTTATGCTGTAGGTTGTATGTGGGAGGGGGGCGGGGGGCTGCGTCGCCCACAGTATTTGGTTAACGTTACTGTGGGAAGTTATGCTGTAGGTTGTGTATGGGGGCGGGGGGGGGGGGGTACGTCGTCCACGGTCTATTTAACGTTATGTACAGTAGTTGTGTTTGATTGATTGAAAACTTTATTAACAGATTGCAGAATGGGTACAGTACAGTACATAGATGTAGCAGTACTGTCTATCTGTATGTCATGTATGTCATATATGTCCTGATGAATTGAAAATGGGGGACCCTGATGTAAACAAGACGAAAGTCTTTCTCTGGTCTGCATCCCCTTAACAATTGTGTGTATTGAGCTGTACTGTATTGTACCCATTCTGCAATCTGTTAATAAAGTTTTCAATCAATCAATCAAAACAGCTCAATACATACAATTGTTAAGGGGATGCAGACCAGAGAAAGACGTTTGTCTTGTTTACATCAGTCCCCCATTTTCAATTCATCATAAACAGGGGTGTAAAAAGTACCCAGAAATTATACTTTACTACTACTATTATACTAAGTACACTGTACAACTGTACAAGCAAAACTGTACATTGGAATATTGACAAAACCATACTTGGTCATTTACTGTACATTGGAGGGGGTTGGGTTAGGACATTTACAGGGGCCAGTTTCGAATTGCAGTCTCCCGTAGTTGCTCTTTGAGAGTGGTTTTGAAAGTGGGTAGTGATTCACATTCCTTTACAGCAGGGATCAGCAACCTTTTTGATACGAAGTGCCATTTTAAAATGTTCTTGTTAACCAGTGTGCCATATCAATGTTAAGGTTAATTATGACACCACATCACAATGTAAATCTCCAACAGATCTGTAATTCTATTCCATCCATATAGGCAACGTGCATAGCAATAGTTTTAATAACCATTTTCCTCTCATAAATATATAAGAGAATGCTGCCGTCTTTATGAGATGCTTGCTTGCCATACCTGGACACATTCAGCCTTGTCTGCCTCATCCTTTAAAGTTCTCATGTTTGGTCTCAAAATGGCATTTAACACTCAATGTTCGGCAAACAACAACAGACTGACCCTTCTCATTGGCTCTGACCATGAAATATCCCTGGTATATCAGTCAACCTACAGTACCATAAATAACAGGCTGTGCAACTGCCAATGGCTGTGAAAGAGGTAACTCAACATTTCCAAAAAGGTTCCTCTTACACATTTGCTAGTGTGCCATGTTGGTTTAGATAATGTGTACCAATGGTGGCACTCGTGCCTAAGGTTGCTGACCCCTGCTTTACAGCTTTGGGTAGGGCGTTCCACATCGATGTGGCATAATTGCGAACCGTGTTTAGTCCCTTGTTTGAGCCGAATCTGGGTTTAACATGATTTGTGGAGCTCCCTCTGGTGTTGTGATCGTGGTATTCACTGACCTTTGGGAAGTATTTTGACATGTACATGGGTACCTTAGTCGTATAGTGTATCTTGTTGACCAGGCCCATTGCAAGTTGCTGTACTCTGTCGTCTACTCTAAGCCATCCTAGGTTGTGAGGTGGGTTCTAGGAGTAAGGTCAAGCAGTAGTCTGACCAATTTGTTTTGAGATCTGCCAGGTTATGACATTTATGCTTCTACCTAAAACCAGGTTATGTGAGTAGCTGGGATTGGTTCAGGTTCTGATATTGCTGTACAGGCCAAGATTTCACTGATCGCTTTAGTACTTAGAAACATAGCACTATGTTGTATCCTCTCACCAGGCTCCAATGCAATGGGGCACATTTTCACATGATGTTGCTGTCAATGACGCATTATACAAAATGGTCATCAGTAGTGGCCACAGAAATAAACCCATATTCCATAATGGGACTTGAGTATACTGAATATTTGACCATACCAAATATCTCATATAAAAGGCCTTCTAGTAGGCTAGTTGACTAACTCACATAATTAGCATCATATAGCCACAATACTAACTAACAATGCTTTACTTTTTCTCTTTCCTTGGCATGTCTCCCAGGGGGCCCGGAATCACTACTTACTGGTCTGTTTAGTCCTATCTCATTCCTCATCTCTCCTGCTCCATCCCTCATCTGCTGACTGTGGTCATCCTGTCCTGGGTGTGTTTGGTCTCCTGCTCCACTCTTCTTCAGGCTCTGTGATCCTGCACCTTTTTAGGGTGGAGGATATCGGCAGCCATTGGACGTGGTTGGCTGCCTGAATTTAGCTTAAGTCTATTGCTCTTTTTGCCCAACAAAGTAACTGCAATTTTTTTGAGGACCAGCACCATGAAAGGACAAGACAATCTGAATGTGTGCACATAACCTCACCATGCTCACTGAGAACACCTGCACAATGAGGATTACAGTTGATCACAAATGATGTGCTTGTTTATGTGTTGTGCTTGTAGTAGTAGTAGTAGTGTTAGCTTGTGTGCTATTTGATTCTTATTATTTACACTGTTTCTAAACAACTCCTAACTGATCAGAAAAAGATACTGGAATATGTTGTTTCTTTACACATATGTTGGATTATGTAATTGGTTTGTCTTTTTTATTGGTTTGTCATGACAAACCAATTACATAATCCAACATATGTGTAAAGAAACAACATATTCCAGTTAACGGTATATTTTTTTAATGATTCGTTACAGCGAAATCAATACTTCCATTTGTATAAATTGCATTAAGCGGACCTTAGTATTGCTGCCTGGCTGAGGGGCTTGTTGCGGCTCATGTGCATGCGCACGCTCGGCCAATCAGAGCAACGCGGAAGGGCTTGTTGCTTACCGAAAGTATTCACGCGGTTGGGGCTCCTTTTGCACAAATTACTGCATCAATACAGCTAAATATATACTTTTCCACGATATTCTAATTTATTGAGCTGCACCTGTACATCACTGTGCTCAGGAGGCAAAACGATGTCTAACATGCCTGCCATGTATCACAAACGGTACTGTATTTGCAAATCTGGTATGTCATAAATGTATAGATGTAGCAGTACTGTCTATCTGTATGTCATGTATCAAGTTTCAAGTTCAAGTTTCTTTAATAGTTGTCATACAGAAGTACAGAATACTTTTATACAAAATGCTTCTTTCTGTTACGCTCCAGAGACTGTGCTAGACAAAAGATAAGTGAAATAAAATAGTATAGCATGTAAAAAAAATAGAAGTAAAAATAGAAGTCACGTACGTAGACACAGTGTAAGGGCCATATGAGTGTTTTGATTATGTCGGTAGCTTCTCCGATATATATATATATATATATTTTGTAATTGTGTTTAGTTTAAGGCACAATTAGGAGCCGGTGTGTAGAGGCCAAGGCCGACTTGTTGGATTTGTATTGCTAGAATATTAGAATTAATTTTGTCTAGAATAGTGTCTTATTTATGTTTGAACACTAGAGGGCTCACCGCCTCCATTATAGCCAGCTGGAAGTCATGAGATTACTTGAATGTAATTCAAGCATACCTTTAGGAGTTGAACATGAAGTAGTATTTTAACTTTGGGTGGAATAAAGTTTTAGAAACATTTGGGATGAATACACCTTTAAAGCTATTTGTGGGAATACACATACAAAAATAAAAACGAAAGAATGGAAAAACATGCAGAACTGATCGCTAATGCTGTCACGTCCCTGATGAAGATGAACAGGAGCACTTGGATTGGCAAGGTATTGTATTGGAGCGGACCCACGACAGGATGAAGGATGACAGGATGGGTCAAGCGCAGATGACATTTCAATGGCAACCCCCCCAAAGGAATGCGTGTGTGCTGCCCATCTCACATGTGTTACAAATAAAGACTTCATAGTCCCATTTCATTCATTTATTCATTCAAACGATTTGGGGTTATAAGCTTTAAAAGGATTTGGGGAAGACACCATAACACAATTGGGTATTCGAACCTTTAAAACCATTTGGGTGGAATACACCTTTAAAATGATTCGGGAAGACACATTTGGGTATTAGAACCTTTAAAACCATTTGGGTGGAATACACCTTTAAAATGATTCGGGAAGACACATTTGGGTATTAGAACCTTTAAGACCATTTGGGTAGAATACACCTTTAAAATGATTCGGGAAGACACATTTGGGTATTAGAACCTTTAAAACCATTTGGGTGGAATACACCTTTAAAATGATTCGGGAAGACACATTTGGGTATTAGAACCTTTAAAACCATTTGGGTGGAATACACCTTTAAAATGATTCGGGAAGACACATTTGGGTATTAGAACCTTTAAGACCATTTGGGTGGAATACACCTTTAAAATGATTCGGGAAGACACATTTGGGTATTAGAACCTTTAAAACCATTTGGGTGGAATACACCTTTAAAATGATTCGGGAAGACACATTTTGGTATTAGAACCTTTAAAACCATTTGGGTGGAATACACCTTTAAAATGATTCGGGAAGACACATTTTGGTATTAGAACCTTTAAAACCATTTGGGTGGAATACACCTTTAACTGTCCTGCTACTGTTGCATCACTGTGATGTACTGTCCTGCTAACCATTTGGGTGGAATACACCTTTAACTGTCCTGCGACTGTACACCTACTGTACTGCTACTGTACACCTACTGTACTGCTACTATACACCTACTGTACTGCTACTGTACACACCTCCTGCACATTGTGATGGGGCTGTCCTGCTAACCATTTGGGTGGAATACACCTTTAACTGTCCTGCTACTGTTGCATCACTGTGATCCACTGTACTGCTACTGTATTATAACCTTTAAAACAATTTGGGTGGAATACACCTTTAAAATCATTCGATTTGGGTTATAACCTTTAACACTATTTGGGTGGAATACACCTTTAACTGTCCTGCAGCCATTTTACCACTCTGTACTGTACAGTCCTGCTACATCATTGTCCTGCTAACCATTTGGGTGGAATACACCTTTAACTGTCCTGCTACTGTTGCATCACTGTGATCCACTGTACTGCTACTGTATTATAACCTTTAAAACAATTTGGGTGGAATACACCTTTAAAATCATTCGATTTGGGTTATAACCTTTAACACTATTTGGGTGGAATACACCTTTAACTGTCCTGCAGCCATTTTACCACTCTGTACTGTACAGTCCTGCTACATCATTGTCCTGCTAACCATTTGGGTGGAATACACCTTTAACTGTCCTGCTACTGTTGCATCACTGTGATCCACTGTACTGCTACTGTATTATAACCTTTAAAACAATTTGGGTGGAATACACCTTTAAAATCATTCGATTTGGGTTATAACCTTTAACACTATTTGGGTGGAATACACCTTTAACTGTCCTGCAGCCATTTTACCACTCTGTACTGTACAGTCCTGCTACATCACTGTCCTGCTAACCATTTGGGTGGAATACACCTTTAACTGTCCTGCTACTGTTGCATCACTGTGATCCACTGTACTGCTACTGTATTATAACCTTTAAAACAATTTGGGTGGAATACACCTTTAAAATCATTCGATTTGGGTTATAACCTTTAACACTATTTGGGTGGAATACACCTTTAACTGTCCTGCAGCCATTTTACCACTCTGTACTGTACAGTCCTGCTACATCATTGTCCTGCTAACCATTTGGGTGGAATACACCTTTAACTGTCCTGCTACTGTTGCATCACTGTGATCCACTGTACTGCTACTGTATTATAACCTTTAAAACAATTTGGGTGGAATACACCTTTAAAATCATTCGATTTGGGTTATAACCTTTAACACTATTTGGGTGGAATACACCTTTAACTGTCCTGCAGCCATTTTACCACTCTGTACTGTACAGTCCTGCTACATCACTGTCCTGCTAACCATTTGGGTGGAATACACCTTTAACTGTCCTGCTACTGTTGCATCACTGTGATCCACTGTACTGCTACTGTATTATAACCTTTAAAACAATTTGGGTGGAATACACCTTTAAAATCATTCGATTTGGGTTATAACCTTTAACACTATTTGGGTGGAATACACCTTTAACTGTCCTGCAGCCATTTTACCAATGTCCACTGTACTGTACTGTACAGTCCTGCTACATCACTGTCCTGCTAACCATTTGGGTGGAATACACCTTTAACTGTTGTTGTGGAAAGGTTGTTTAACACAGCAGGAGACGATATTTCCAATTGTAACAAATAGGTAATTTATTTAAGAAAAGAAGTTCTTTAACAGCAAGAGCTATGGGTCAAAGAGGATCACCACAGCTTGAACAAAAACACTCTACCCTGGATCCCTTTGCCTGTCCCTAAATCCCCTCTCAGTCCTGCCCCCCCATGACAGATATGATGACGTATCATATCATGTCAGATCTGACATGACGTACATTAAGATGATACGTAGATTTAACATCGGAGAGAGAACATGAAGAGAGATAAACAAGATATGATGTCCACACACGATATGATGTAGAGAGTGAGATGTGTGTGTGTGTGTGTGTGTGTGTGTGTATGTGTGTGTGTGTCTGTGTGTGCGTGCGTCTGCGTACAGACGTATGTGTATTGTATGTGTGTATTGTGTCACAGGGAATGTGTGTGTGTGTGTGTGTGTCGGTGTGTATGTCTGTGCGACTGTGTGTGTCTGTGTACGTGTGTGTCCGTGTGTCTGTGTGTGTGTGCTGTGCCTGTGTGAAAGAGAGAAAATAACAAGATATGAAAGCATACAATGTACGAGATTACCAGCACACAACATGCCGTACTGAAATGTCCATCTGTTCCAAATTGTTTTAAGAACGTCAGCCAGACCGTCTTTCAGCACTGCTAGTTGACCTATATTAAACTAGTCCACCTCATACACATTTTCCCCAACACTGTCCTGCTACATCACTGTGATGTACTGTCCTGCTACATCACTGTAATGTACTGTCCTGCTACATCACTGTCCTGCTACATCACTGTGATGTACTGTCCTGCTACATCACTGTCCTGCTACATCACTGTCCTGCTACATCACTGTGATGTATTGTCCTGCTACATCACTGTGATGTACTGTCCTGCTACATCACTGTCCTGCTACATCACTGTCCTGCTACATCACTGTGATGTATTGTCCTGCTACATCACTGTGATGCTACATCACTGTCCTGCTACATCACTGTGATGTACTGTCCTGCTACATCACTGTGATGTACTGTCCTGCTACATCACTGTCCTGCTACATCACTGTGATGTACTGTCCTGCTACATCACTGTCCTGCTACATCACTGTGATGTACTGTCCTGCTACATCACTGTCCTGCTACATCACTGTCTTGCTACATCACTGTCCTGCTACATCACTGTCCTGCTACATCACTGTGATGTACTGTCCTGCTACATCACTGTCCTGCTACATCACTGTGATGTACTGTCCTGCTACATCACTGTCCTGCTACATCACTGTCCTGCTACATCACTGTGATGTACTGTCCTGCTACATCACTGTGATGCTACATCACTGTCCTGCTACATCACTGTGATGTACTGTCCTGCTACATCACTGTCCTGCTACATCACTGTGATGTACTGTCCTGCTACATCACTGTCCTGCTACATCACTGTCCTGCTACATCACTGTCCTGCTACATCACTGTGATGTACTGTCCTGCTACATCACTGTCCTGCTACATCACTGTCCTGCTACATCACTGTCCTGCTACATCACTGTGATGCTACGTCACTGTCCTGCTACATCACTGTGATGTACTGTCCTGCTACATCACTGTCCTGCTACATCACTGTCCTGCTACATCACTGTGATCCACTGTCCTGCTACTGTTGCATCACTGTCCTGCACAGTACAGGACACAAAATGATTTAACTGCCTCTCCTCTTTTTAGCGTTTTATCGCATTTATTCTGGTCAAGAATGACCGACAGAAACAGGCTGAAGGGGTACAGATGGGGGGGAAGACACTCTGGGAAAGGCACGGCTGCAGTCCGGGATTCGAACTCGCTAAACCCCAGATCCGTGACGAGCACGGTTGTCCCCGGCGCCGAAATAGCGCTCGAGGTACGTGGTGAGCTACTGGAGCTCCCCTTGGACATGGTTTTTAAAAGGATCCATTAGCTAACTGGATCCGTTATGCTCATCCTCTCTCAGACATTATCCTCCTCTGTCCCTGTGTCTGTTGATTGGATGATGACCTAAATATCCACTGAAATTACCGATCTCAAGCTCTGCCCTCTTTTCCAGATCCTCCAATCACAACTGTTGCTTCCCTCGAACAAGAGAAGCAACAGGGGCTTAAGATGGGTCAATTAAAAGATAGACATAACATTTACTTCTCTAGCAAATTAGAGAAGAAGCATTGGTTCCTGAATGTCCTCTCCTGACCCAGGGGCGAGCTTTAAGGTACAGTAATGAAGACGGGTCAAGTTACTCATGGAATAGCCCCACAGACTCGTCTTTTACCCAGGGACACGGGAACTCATTCTGACTTGGGGGTGCGGGGGGTGCGGTCGAGTCAGAGATAAATAATAATAATACCGTCATATTAAATGCATGCGCGAAGCAGAAGACGATTTATTGCAAGCGGCAACAACAAGCATACATCACCAGCCTACCCCACCTGTTGCGCCCCCGTACCAGAACGCTACGACGGACGGGGACGTCTCTAAATGTCGTGCCTTTATTTTTCAATGTTCACTATTCGGACAACAGCCGCACACTTCCAAAGTGATTATACATCTAAAATCGCTTACCTGCTCAAGGGTCCTGCGTTAGAATGGGCGACAGGCAGCTCTCCACCTCAGTCAGTCCTTTATCCATTTTGTCCAGTCTTCTGCCTTGAAGGTGAATTTCTCTGGCGGGGGGAACTTGAAACTGACTCATACTTTCGCTTTCACGCCGTTAGCGCTAGCTACCCTGCTGTCTCTAAACTCAAACTCAAACTAGTACTAACGTTACTGTAGCAGCCTACTCTAAAGTATATACCAACGGATTTCCAGTTCCACGTTGACGCTTCCAGGCCGCGTCTATTCGAATCCCAACCGGTTCATGCGTCGGCTACACGCTGTTAATAACACTGCATTATCGAGACAGCGCCCCTATGACGATCTGGCAATGAAGTAGGGTAAATCTGCAGTGCCGCTTCGCTCTTTGACATTGAGTAGCCTCCAGTGGTGCAGTGGCAAATTGACAGTAGGTCAAACGCTCCACGCGCGTGCGCGCGCATGCACAGTTTTTTTTGGCTGCTCTCGTCCTGCAGCTGGATACTATTGCCTCACAGCGCGGCCGTCAGCGCGCGGCCCAGAGAGCGCCGCTGGCTCTGCGGCTCTGCAGCTGCATGCTTCTCCGGGAGTCCGGTTGGATAATGCCATGTAAAAAGCGATTGCGCGTACTTCAGCCTCAGTGAGCGAGGTATAACGCCGTTATACCGAGTTATACCAGCACTGCAACACTGGTAGCCTCGGTTACAATGGAATAAATGCCAAAACAACCTTGCAGTTGCAGTTACACTCCCATCCAGCAGGGGGTGCTGCAGCCCCTGTCGCACCCCCCCTTCCCGCGTGCCTGCTTTTACCCTGTATCACGAGTCCCAGTGGTCTTATCAGTCATATCATTGCTGATGACAATGAGGGATAAAGGATATGGCACACATGCTGCACACAGCCAACTGCACACAACACACACACACATCAGGCCCCCCCCCCTCTCTCTCTCTCTCTCTCTCTCTCTCTCTCTCTCTCTCTCTCTCTCTCTCTCTCTCTCTCTCTCTTTCTTCCTCTCCCACTCTCTCTATCTCTACCCCTCTCTCTTCCTCGCCCTCTCTCTCTATCTCTACCCCTCGCTCTATATATATATCTACCTCTCCCTCTCTCTCTTCCTCTCCCTCTCTCTCTCTCTCTATCTCTACCCCCCCTCTCTCTCTCTCTCTCTCTCTCTCTCTCTCTCTCTCTCTCTCTCTCTCTCTCTCTCTCTCTCTCTCTCTTGCTCTCTACCTCACTCCCGTCTCTTTATCATTGTCCCTCTTTGGCTGTAAAGTTTATTTCAGTGGTTCTCAACAGGGCGGCCGGGGTCCAAAAGGGGGCCCCAGTGAGCTGCCAGGGAGGCCTTGAGATGACAGGAAATTATTGAACACGTAAATGACAGAATGCTCCAATGACAAAACATTGATATGTAAGTAATTATTCAAGCAGCTGTCACAGATTACAGTTCTATCTCATTTGATCTACTCTCATGTTTGCTATGAATAGGAATAAATATATAAATAAAGTAGAGTTTTTAGTTGCTTTGTAAATATTTGAGGGCTAGGGCAACTGCAAAAGTTGTGTAACTTTTATCCTTTCATGATCTTAAATGGAGTAAGCAGAGCTTTTGGATTATGGTGATTTTACCCCTAGACACGGTCTATCATTTTGCTCTTAAATTTATTACTGGTGATAGTTACGGTGCTCATTGCATCCTATATGATAAGGTTGGTTGGTCTTTTCTGTCCAGAGAGGCAAAATATACATTGGTATCTGTTTATCTGTATCTCATTGATGGAAAATTGGCACCATATATCACATTGATGCTAGATTGGAATTATGGACCTTATCTAACTTGCTCAAATGAAATTGTCTTACACTTAAGGTCCCATGAGTTCAGTCTGCTTTTTATTTGCACCAGCTTCCTGGAATGATCTTCAACTCACACTAAAAAGCAATACTCCAGTATCCCATGGACAATTTAAAAACATGATTACAAACCTCCCTACCTTAGTGTGTAACAATTTTTTATTTGATCTCTCTTTGTTTTTTCTTTTTACACCTGTGTTTTGTCCTATTCATGCAACTGTATGTATAATCTTTAACTGTTTGAACTTGTAATCTTGACAATATTGCAAATGAGAATAAAACCTCAATGTTCATTTTGAGAATAAATAAAGGATGCAATCAATCAAAGTGGATTACAGTATGAATATAGTGGATTACAGGATGAAACAAACATAACAAAATAAAAAATAAATTAGATACATGTTTTTGTTGTTGTATTGTGTTTTTCAGGACACTGCGCTGGTGGCGGAGTCGTTGCCACTGTCCATGTCACATTGATGCGTGTGATATCTTCTACATTGTTGTAATAACAGCATTTTGTATTATTACCCCCCCCCCCCCCCCCCCCCCCCCCCCCCCCCCCCCAATAAGTACGGGTTTCCCAGTGTTATCGACTCAACATCAAACAATGTGTGTGTTTGTTTCCTGTCCCAGGACGTGCCGACTAAGCTGGTGGCCAAGGCGGTGCCTCTGCCCATGACGGTGCGAGGCCACTGGTTTCCTCAGCCCACGGACGGAGTACAACCGTGGCTGTACAGACGGCTGCCAAGCAGAGCGACGGGGACTACGCCGTGTCGGAGTGGAGCGAGATCATCGAGTTCTGCACCGCAGGTCAGTCCACTGCCTCTCCATAGTCGACATTTTACTGAGTACTGTAAACAGCGAGGCATGAGGAGATGAGAGATTACTAAAAAAAGATAAAGAGGATATGTGAAGGAGAGAGAGAGAGAGAAAGATAGGGGAGAAAGACAGAAGATGGAATGAGAGACAGACAGACAGACAGACAGACAGACAGACAGACAGACAGACAGACAGACAGACAGACAGACAGACAGACAGACAGACAGACAGACAGACAGACAGACAGACAGACAGACAGACAGACAGACAGACAGACAGACAGACAGACAGACAGACAGACAGACAGACAGACAGACAGAGAAAGGGGTGGTGGTAAAGAGACAGAAAGAGAGAGAGAGACAGAAAGAAAGAACAAGAGAGAACGATGGAGATGGATGCAGACTCAGAGTTTACTGGAGGACAGTGGAAAAGAGAGTGCAGAAGCCTTGGGCTGCACCTGTCATTCATCATCCTGACAGACCAGCAATTAATGGAGAGATAGAGACACAGAAAGGTCAACAGAGGTCCCACAGCAGGATCAATAGTTGGAGAGAGAGAGAGAGAGAGAGAGAGAGAGAGAGAGAGAGAGAGAGAGAGAGAGAGAGAGAGAGAGAGAGAGAGAGAGAGAGAGAGAAAGAGGAAATACAATAGAGAGAGAGATGGAGAGAGAATATAGAGACAGATGGAGAGACTCACATGTGAAAGAGAGAGACATGTCACTTTGTAGCCACAGGCCAGGAAGTAACAAGGTTAGCAACAGGAAGGTCCTGGTAGGTCAGGTCAGACTGCATTAGAGGAAATAATCACCTTCAAACCACAGTCAAAGGAAACGCAGTGACTGTCTTCAACCAGCACCTGGGCCCCGTTCCCCGTACCTGGATAACTGAGTTAGCCGGATAACTTTCGGTTAAGTCTGACTTAAGCCGGACTTTCCGGCTCCCCGTACCTGGATTGTCCAAATCACCATGACAACAGATCCAAAAGTTTGAGCCTGGTCGAAAGCAGGGTTTAAGTTCAAGTTAGCCGGATGAAGCACAGCCACGCCCCCGCAAAGAAAGTGACAGCGCGTTTCCTGAAATTATTCCCACAGTCTAGGATCTGCTTTATACCATTCTGAATTACGTTTTTGTGCTCCATTCTTCCAGAGGGGGCTTTTGAAATGTAAAATAGACCCAAAATGCTGATACTAAATTCACTTTGTCCTAAATAATGCACGTTATATATACCGTGGCGCTCGCTCGGTGCGATGTACACATTATGTGGTTATTCTAACAACGCGCAGCATTGCAAATGTGAATCCCGCAGGGATATTTTTAATGATTGAAACCTATCGCTCGTTTGGATTCCTTTCATATTCTCCGCTGTGGATGTTTAATGGAGCGCCTGGATTGTGTTTCATTCAAGCATAAAATTGAAGTGTCTATGCGTGGATTGTGGATCTTGTCTCGTTCATTAATGTATAAACAATGAATGTATCCCATCTGGCACAATGGCTCAGCGGTAGTGCTCAATCCTGGCAACCCAGCGACCGGTGTTCGAAACCCCGTGTTTCCAATATAATTTTTTTGAATATAATATTAATGATTATACGCCAAAGTAGCCTAGTTTCAAGTTAAAATATTATAAATCTACATGCATTGAGGATGTCATTCTTTATATAGCTCTCAACGTGCACCAAATTGAATTATTCCTACATCGCAAAAGGAAGGGGGAGACTAGGTTTTGAACCCCGGTCGTCTGCGTGAAAGTCAAAAGAAGAACCCGTTACACCACAGTGGAGATAAGTAAAAGATCGACTATACATCAATCAATGGGAAGAGAGCCGTATCGTTATTTTGTATAACAGTTTAACTAATTATTTTCGCTAGCAAGATCTCATTTGATTATTCAATCCAGCAGGCAAGTTTAAAGAAATATAATCTGATTGATTGAGGTAATGAGGGACTTAAAATTAGCCTATAGATAACGCATTTAACTTGTCGGCGAGGCGATTGAGCCGTACTGCAATATGTTACTAAAGTTTTAAATCAATTAATCAATCAATGCCGCTAGAGAATCAGGATCTCTGCTCTCGACACTTGCTGCCTTCTCGGCTGAGGCGGGCACGCGCACTTATCCTGGGTCTCAAGTCTGGCTTGAGTTAACGAGACTGAATCCACCTTCGAGGAACAGGAAAATCCCGGCTTCAAACATCGGGTTAACTGAATCTGGATAATGACATCTTGATCGACTTAGTTGAACCAGGTACGGGGAACGGGGCCCTGCTTGTACTGCCTCCTTTTACAGTGGATCAGTCGACCAGTCCTTAGGATCCTTATTCTAAATGTGATACGTTTTCATTGTTTTTATTTATGATCTCAAGCATCACAATAATGCTCTTTAATAAGCACAACGTTTTCTGAGGTCCTTTCAAATTTCTACTTCAAATCCTATGACCCAAACATTTTGAATTGGGACTTGAATGAAATGAATGAATGAATGAATGAATGAATGAATGAATGAATGAATGAATGAATGAATGAATGAATGAATGAATGAATGAACGAATGAACGAATGAATGAATGAATGAATGAATGAATGAATGAATGAATGAATGAATGAATGAATGAATGAATGAATGAATGAATGAAAACTTTATTTAACAGATTGCAGAATGGGTACAATACAGTGCGGCTCAATACACACAATTGTTAAGAGGATGCAGACCAGAGAAAGACGTTTGTCTTGTTTACATCAGGGTCCCCAATTTTCAATTCATAGTGTATATGTGTGTTCTCTCCCAGACTACTCTACAGTCCATCTGAACCAGCTGTTGCAGAAGGCAGAGGTGATCGCCGGCAGGATGCTTCCCTTCAACGTCTTCTACAGAAACCAGCAGAAAGAATACTTTGACCAGGCCAGGTGGGACCAATGTTAATGTGTGTGTGTGTGTGTGTGTGTGTGTGTGTGTGTGTGTGTGTGTGTGTGTGTGTGTGTGTGTGTGTGTGTGTGTGTGTGTGTGTGTGTGTGTGTGTGTGTGTGTGTGTGTGTGTGTGTGTGTGTGTGTGTGTGTGTGTGTGTGTGTGTGTGTGTGTGTGTGTGTGTGTGTGTGTGTGTGTGTGTGTGTGTGTGTGTGCGTGCGTGCGTGCGTGCGTGCGTGCGTGCGTGCGTGCGTGCGTGCGTGCGTGCGTGCGTGCGTGCGTGCGTGCGTGCGTGCGTGCGTGCGTGCGTTTGCTGTTTTTTTTGCACTATCATTTTCATTGTAAATGAAAAAAGTATTCAAATGACAATGATGTGATTTTTGGGGGGTTAGGGTTAGATTTATGAATGGTATTTCATCGTTATCAAATATTGCAGCCTCCTGTGATCTGGATATTTGCAGTACTAGACCATATATTTTTATTAAATGTTCATCCCTAGAGCAGTTTAATGCGCTCAGTGAGTGAGCACTCATGCTGAAAATAACCTGCTCCAGTATACTACACTGTCTATTATTACTGCTACATGAGCCAATCTATTATTTATATACCTATGCCTGGTAGAACAGCTAAAAGCTAAGAGGCTTTTCTGGAGACTGTGATTCATGTTACATTTGACCTTGATAGCAGACAGCCTTGTCCACAGCCACTTACACTAAATGCTACAGTCTAAATTTAAATGATATAATAATAATAATAATAATAATAATAATAATAATAATAATAATAATAATAATAATAATAATAATAATAATAATAATAATAATAATAATAATAATAATAATAATAATAATAATAATAATAATAATAATAATAATAATAATAATAATAATAATAATAATAATAATAATAATATATTCTATTTGAAATGGTGCCTTTCTGGACACTCAGGGTCACCCTACAGTACATAGGGAAACATAATAAATATGCATGATAAAAACATGATACAGAATATCCATAATTAAAGATAATTTAATAGATACAAACAGACAATAGTGTGAGGATTCGCCTGTTCCCTGGACCTTTTTTCCCTGTCTCCTCACCTCACCAGCCCCCACCCTTGTGAGAACTTTTCCCTGCCTCCTACTCTTCACCAGCCCCCACCCTTGTGAGAACTTTTCCCTGCCTTCTACTCTCCTTCACCAGCCCCCACCCTTGCGATGATTTACTCTCCTCTACTCTTCACCAGCCCCCACCCGTGGACTTTCTTGTTCAATTACCATCACGCAGCTGTCATAGTTTGTGATTAGCGCCCCTGAGGGCTTTATATACCTGGACCTCCCTTCCAGTCCTGGTCGGGTCGTTCTGTATCTGTGTTCATGGAGTGCTGTACGTTACCATTCTGTACGTCACCATCACCTGCCGCGTCTCCGGCGTGAGACGACGGCCCAGCCATCACCACCTGTCGCCGTTTGCCTGGAGTGGGACGCCGTCTTCGCTCTCTAATTCTCTACGGGAGGTTTTCCAGTGTTCCCACTCCAGACGTCAAGGCGGCTCGCCATCGCTCCCGATTCCACGGGAGGAAGGCGTCTCTTCGTGATCCTCGTTCCTGGGGTGAGGCTCGTCGTCGCTCCCTAGTATTCCATGGGAGGACGGCGTGTTCCCATCCCGGTCCCCTGGGACCCCCTTTGTTCTGCGCTGCCCGTCTGCAGCATCCGAGGAGGAGGAGGAGGATCTCCGTGCCCGGCCCCCGCTGTCGGGCCCCTGTCCCCGTGCCAGGCCTCCGCCGCCGGGCCCCTGTCCCCATGCCAGGCCTCCGCCGTCGGGCCCCTGTCCCCGTGCCAGGCCTCCGCCGTCGGGTCCCTGTCCTCATCCCTGTAAGCAGCTCTGGCCCTCGCCCTGTCCAAGGCCTTAACCCTGTTCTCTGTCCCTGTCTCCAGCCCGCCTCTCCGGGCCTCTGTCCCTTCCCCCTCTCCAGTGCCCCTGGTCCTGGCCCTGACACTTAGCCCTGGTCCTTAGCCCTGGCCCTTAGCCTTAGTCCCTTAGCCTGTTTGCCTCTTAAAGGCACAGTGCCGCATTTTCCATATTTCCTTGACTCTAGTGTTTTTGTGTTTTCCCTTAAAGGGACTGTGCCGCTTTTTGTTCTATAATAAATATTTGCCCTGTTTTGGCTTACTCTCATACCTGTCTTGTGTTGTGCGATTGGGGTCGGTTACAAACCATAACAGTACGACCCGACCAGTCGACGACCCCAGCCAGCACAGACAGTGTATGTGAGTTAGCCCCTGTTAGTTCCCTCTAGTTCCCTCTAGCTCCCTCTAGTTCCCCTGTTAGTTCCCCTGTTAGTTCCCCTGTTAGTTCCCCTGTTAGTTCCCCTGTTGACTCCCCTGTTAGCTCCCCTGTTAGCCTCGTTAGCTCCCCTGTTAGCTACCCTGTTCCCCACAGCTAGGACTGTCCTTCCAGCTAGCTTGTTCTCCTTTGCTAGTCCAGCCATGTCTGCTAGCCTAGCTCCGGCAGCTAGCGCAGCCTCTATGCTAATGTAGCAGTACAGCTAGCATAGGCCCTGTAGCTAGCAATGCTCTGGCAGCTACCCAGTCCCTCTGCTAGCCCCACTTTAGGTGTAGCTTCCCCTGCTAGCATGGCCCAGTTTTTTGTTTGTTTGTTGCTTAGTCTTGTCCCCTGCCCCGCTGTCTGATTTTTTCGGTCACCCAGTGGCTCCCGTGGAGGGGGAGGTACTGTGAGGATTCGCCTGTTCCCTGGACCTTTTTTCCCTGTCTCCTCACCTCACCAGCCCCCACCCTTGTGAGAACTTTTCCCTGCCTCCTACTCTTCACCAGCCCCCACCCTTGTGAGAACTTTTCCCTGCCTTCTACTCTCCTTCACCAGCCCCCACCCTTGCGATGATTTACTCTCCTCTACTCTTCACCAGCCCCCACCCTTGGACTTTCTTGTTCAATTACCATCACGCAGCTGTCATAGTTTGTGATTAGCGCCCCTGAGGGCTTTATATACCTGGACCTCCCTTCCAGTCCTGGTCGGGTCGTTCTGTATCTGTATCTGTGTTCATGGAGTGCTGTACGTTACCATTCTGTACGTCACCATCACCTGCCGCGTCTCCGGCGTGAGACGACGGCCCAGCCATCACCACCTGTCGCCGTTTGCCTGGAGTGGGACGCCGTCTTCGCTCTCTAATTCTCTACGGGAGGTTTTCCAGTGTTCCCACTCCAGACGTGAAGGCGGCTCGCCATCGCTCCCGATTCCACGGGAGGAAGGCGTCTCTTCGTGATCCTCGTTCCTGGGGTGAGGCTCGTCGTCGCTCCCTAGTATTCCACGGGAGGACGGCGTGTTCCCATCCCGGTCCCCTGGGACCCCCTTTGTTCTGCGCTGCCCGTCTGCAGCATCCGAGGAGGAGGAGGAGGATCTCCGTGCCCGGCCCCCGCTGTCGGGCCCCTGTCCCCGTGCCAGGCCTCCGCCGTCGGGCCCCTGTCCTCATCCCTGTAAGCAGCTCTGGCCCTCGCCCTGTCCAAGGCCTTAACCCTGTTCTCTGTCCCTGTCTCCAGCCCGCCTCTCCGGGCCTCTGTCCCTTCCCCCTCTCCAGTGCCCCTGGTCCTGGCCCTGACACTTAGCCTTAGTCCCTTAGCCTGTTCGCCTCTTAAAGGCACAGTGCCGCATTTTCCATATTTCCTTGACTCTAGTGTTTTTGTGTTTTCCCTTAAAGGGACTGTGCCGCTTTTTGTTCTATAATAAATATTTGCCCTGTTTTGGCTTACTCTCATACCTGTCTTGTGTTGTGCGATTGGGGTCGGTTACAAACCATAACAAATAGACATACATAGACAATAGAGTTTGTGTGTGGAAACAACAAGAGTGAACAGATGAGTTTTGAGCAATATTTTGAAGGACGTTAGTGACTCTGCATGACAGATGAGTCTGGGTAGAGAGTTCCAGAGCCTGGGTACTGTAGAGCTGAACACCCAAGTGCCCATTGTAAAAGGTCAGATGGTGGGGATAGACAGGAGGCCAGCTGAGGAGGAGCGGAGAGTGCGAGTTGGGGTGTAGTCATGAAGGAGGAGGTCAGAGATATAGGGGGGTGAAGGGTGTACGAGGCCTTGTATGTGAGGAGCAGGATCTTGGACCGGTATGACTGTGTATGAACGAATAATGGACTCTGTGAAGCGCTCTGGGTCTCATGAAGAGCGCTATATAAATCCAAGTCATTATTATTATTATTGGAATAAATGTGATGTTGAACTACTTTAAGCGGGGGGACTGTGGTTTTAAGCTTTAAATCATTTTTAGGATGGGACATTTTTGTAGGGTATCATTATTGTTGCATCATCTTGTGTATTATTGATATGATATTCCTGGAAAAACTGCTAAAGGTCTTTCTGAAGACAAGAGGGGTTATTACTAAGTGGTTGTGGTCTCTCTCTATCTCTCTCTCTCTTTCTCTCCCTCGCTCTCTCTCTCCATTCAGTAGACTCCCTTATTAGACCCTGAGAAATGTGCCCAAATACCAGTTTGAGAGATACACACCTGACAGCGATATTCCCACTGCATTTTATATTTCAGGCATGTCAAAAGGGCACGCCAACATTATGAGAAATACCAATTTCCTGTGCGTTCAGTAGAAAGCTATAGCCTAACTTAGCACAAATGAATGGAAGCGTGGCCAAAAATACCTCTCCCGAAGTTTTAAGCTAGACTAGTGGTCCATATCCGCTTCCATTCATTTGTGCTAAGTTAGGCTAGCTTGCAGACGCATAGGTTTCTGCTGAACACACAGAGAGGAAATTGTAAATCTATCTTCTTGTCTGACCCTGGAGAAGATGGTAAGCATTTCCCATAATGTTGGCACGTTCCTTTAAAACAAGATAGATAATACTTTACTTATCTGATATAATAATAATAATAATAATAATAATAATAATAATAATAATAATAATAATAATAATAATAATAATAATAATAATAATAATAATAATAATAATAATAATAATAATAATAATAATAATAATAATAATAATAATTATTATTATTATTATTATTATTATTATTATTATAACTATATTATGAGTGGATATTAATCTTCATAATTCGAATGGTATATAGTGTATAATTTAACTGCTCCCGGTGAGCAGGTTGGTGCCTTGCATGGTTGCCTCTGCCAACAATGTATGTATACTTTTATTAACCCCCTTGGGGAAATTTGTCATCTGCATTTGACCCATCCTAACTATTGAGGAGCAGTGGGCAGCCACACAGTGGGCACCCAGGGACCAACTCCAGTTGTAATGCCAGTACCTCGGTCAAGGGCAATGGCAGGAAACCTAACATGCATGTCTTTTTGGTGTGGGGGGAAACCGGAGTATCGGGAGGAAACCCACGCAAACAGGGTTAGAACATGCAAACTCCACACAGAAAGGCCCCCTGCTGGGGTTTGAACCCAGGACCTGCTTGCTGTGAGGCAACAGTGCTGACCACTGAAACACTGTGCCGTGCTGTCTGTGAATGTGAGCGAATGGGTGAATGTGAGGTATTGTGAGGAGGCGGCCCAGCGAAGGAAAAATGCAGTCAGAGTCAGGTTGCCATCACCCAGTGGTTGGTTTTTTATTCTATTTGTTCTTTTACTCCCCAGTGGGAAAAAACGGGAAAAAAGGTTCGTGAGAGGCACAGCAACAGTTGAGAAGTCAGGTATAAAACGCCTGTACCAGCCAACCAAACCCATGAAGGACTTGACCTGAGTCTTGGTCGTGGGCCTCTGAGCGGATCAGTCCCTTCCCCAACACAAAACCCAGGTACCTGGTCTCCTGCTTGGCCAGTGAGCACTTGTCAGGGCGGATGGTGAGGCCTGCTTTCCTGATCCTCTGCAAGACCTCCTCAAGATGACACAGGTTCTCCTCCCAGCTGTTGCTGTAGATCACTATATCATCCAGGTAAGCAGCGGCAAAGGCCTCTGTGCCCGACAGGACCTTGTCCATCATTCTCTGGAATGTCGCCGGCGCTCCATGGGAGGCCGAAAGGAAGGACCGTAAACTGGAAATGACCAAATGGGGTTCGTAAAGCCGTGATCTCCCTGCTCCCTGCTGTAAGGGGAACCTGCCAGTACCCTTTGCAGAGATCAAGAGTGCTAATGAAGCTGGCGCCTCCTAGCCTCTCCACCAGATCATAGATCCTGGGCATGGGGTACAAATCTAAATTACTCACCCCATTGATCTTCCGAAAGTCCAAACAAAACCTCAGGGTGCCATCCTTCTTTGGGACCAAGATGACTGGGCTGCTCCACTCACTGAAGGAGGGCTCAATCACCCCCAGTTCCCTCATCATTTCCAACTCCTTCCTCAGCACCGGTAACAGACGTTCCGGCATCCTATAGACTGGCTGACGAAGGGCTTAGTCTCCTTCAAAGTGATGTGGTGGTGCACCATGTCTGTGCGCCCCGGGGTCTCCATGAAGAGATGGAGGGGCAAGATCCGAAGGAGCTCTTCTCTCCTTCCTGCTGAAAGGTGGTCCATGTCCAGCTTCTTCCCCTCCTCCCGACTGGGTAGGTACTGCTCCATGGGTTCCTCCTCTTCCTCCACTGCCTGGATGAAGAGCGAGTGCGGTACAGATGTCACAGAGACTGGGCGGGGTGCCATTTCTTGAGCATGTTTATATGGAAAATCTGAAGTGGCTGCCTCCTCTCTGGCATGTGGATCTTATACGTTACCGGGCCCATCTTCTGCTTGACCCGGTATGGGCCCTGCCACCTTGCCAACAGTTTGTGCTCTGACGTTGGCAAAAGCAACAAGACTTCCTCCCCAGGTTCCAAGCTCTGCTGTCTTGCCGACCGGTCATACCACTCCTTCTGCTTGGCTTGGGACTTCAGAAGGTTTTCACGTGCCATTGTGGTTGTGGTCCTCATGAGCGTCTCTCGCATTTTCAGGACAAAAGAGATGATGTTCATGTTCTGTGGCTTGTCCAACTCCTCCCAGGTTTCTCACAGCACATCCAATGGACCTCTGACCTGGTGGGCATAAAGCAGCTCGAAAGGTGAAAACCCAGTTGAGGCCTGAGGAACCTCACGGTAGGCAAACAACAGAAATGGCAGCCATTTATCCCAGTCCTTCCCCTCGGGATCCCAACCCTAGAAAAAAACTGCAGCATAGCTGTAGCTACTTGCTTGGCTGTCACTTCTCTCAATGGAAAGGCCTCTGGATATCTGGTGGCATAGTCACAAATGACAAGGATAAACCGGTTGCCTGCCTGGCTCCTCTCTAATGGACCAACAATATCCACCCCTATCCGCTCAAAAGGGGTGCCTATCACAGGGAGTGGCATAAGGGGTACAGGGGCTCTAGCTTTCCCTGCTGTAAGCTGGCACTCTGGACATGTCTTGCAGTAATATTTGACCTGGCTATACATTCCTGGCCAGAAAAACCTTTTTGAAATCCTCTGGAAGGTTTTCTCAAAAGCTAGGTGACCCGCCCAAGGAATAGTATGGCCTAGCCTCAGCACTTCCTCCCTGCATGCCTTTGGTAGTATGAGCTGCCTGTCATATTCACTCTGTTTATAAAGCAACCCATTGTCCAGCAGAAACCGCTTGCTAAGAGGACTAGAACTGGATTCCTTCTCTGCCTCTTTGAAGCAGTCTATTAGAGTGGGGTTCCCTCTCTGTTGTCTGGCAAGATCCCCAGAAAAAACCTCCTTTACCGACAGCCCTGGAAACTCCATATCCTGATCTGGCTGGTCAGCTGACTGCAACACAATTCCTCTGACTTGCTCCCTGCGTTTCTCACATATCTCCTCTTGTGTGACTCCTGGCACTCCACCTACCTCTACCCCAAAAAATGGCATCAGCTGCACTTTGTCCGCATTGGTAGCTTGTGAATCAGAGTCTGGCCTGATAGTGGTGGGTATTTCTGTGTCTGTTGTGTCTGGCTGAATCAGTGGTTGTATCACAGAGACTGGTGTATTAGTGTGCTCTCTCGCCTTGGACCTAGTAACTACCCCACATAATCTCCCTTTACTCTCATGAATGAGGTCTAGCAAAATAGGCAGATCTGTCCCCAGCAAAATAGGGTAGGGCAGTTGTGGGGCCACTCCAACCTTCACCAGATATGCCTGGTTGTTTACCTCAACATATACCTCCGCTATGGAGACTTCTGATTCATGCCCATGGACAGACAATTTTAACTCTTTCCTCACTCCACAACTCCCTGGGGACATATTTGGCCTGTACCAGAGACTGTGTGCAACTTGTGTCTAATAAGGCTGACAGGGGCCTGCCATTCAACATGACAGACATGGCTGGTGACTCAGAACTGTCCTTAGGGGAGGCGCCTAGAGCTGGCCTAGGTACATAGCACAGATTTGCTATCTCTGGCTTTCTAACAGGACAAACTGGACTGATATGGCCTGCCTCACCACAGTTGTAACATACAACCTCTGACCTATTCCTGGCATATCCTCTTACAAATGGCTTTGGCCTAGTCTGGCTCGAACTGGGCTGGTTGTAACCGGGCTGGCTAGGAGTGTAACTACCTGAACCACCCATCCCAACACCCTCAGACTTACCTCTGGCCTGGTGTAGTGCGCCAGCGTAGCGGTGGCCCCTTGGACCTCCATGTGCCGTCACATATGTTTCCACAAGCTCTGCAGCCTCCGCCGCCGTTTCTGGGTTGCGCTCCCTCACCCAGGTCTTAACCTCCATGATCCCCTCTTTGGTGGAGGTGCCATAACCCACCCATCTACAGAACAAGTCCTTGAGGCGGGTGTAGAGCTCATGGGGGGCCTCATCTGGTGGTGTGTCGTCGGAGCGGAACCATTGGTAATAAGTGTCACTGTTGATCTCATACTTCCTCAAAACTGCTGCTTTCAAAATGTCATAGTCTCTGGTATGAGCTGGGTTCATTGCTACAAAGGCACTCCTGGCCTTACCAGTCAGCAAAGGAATGAGGCGGACAGCCCACTCTTGTCGTGGCCAGCCATACACTGCTGCCAGTTTCTCGAAAGTGGTCAACATTTTTTCAACGTCATCGGATTCCTCTAACCTCACCATCCTGGGTTCTCCGCCTGGGATCCCACTGGCTCGTCCCGTTGGTGGACCAGACCTGGTTGCCTCCAGGTCCAACTGAAGCTCGGTGACCTTGTCGCTGATAGCACTGAACTCCCGTTCTTTTATTTCTGCTTCTTTCTCCTGCCTTTTATCCCGATCCATCTGGTACTGCATATGCATCTCAAACGTCCGCTCCCCCTGTGGCACCCTCCTCTGCAGGCTCTTGCTGTTGCTGTTGCTTTTTGGGAGGCATCCCTGAAGCTTGTAGTCCTCTTTACTTCTGACACCAATTGTGAGGAGGCGGCCCAGCGAAGGAAAAATGCAGTCATAGTCAGGTTGCCATCACCCGGTGGTTGGTTTTTTATTCTATTTGTTCTTTTGCTCCCCAGTGGGAAAAAACGGGAAAAAACTAGTGATGTGATGTTTGAAGCGAGGCTTCGGAGCTTGTGTCGGGCAATCTAGTTTTTTTTATGTGGAGCGTCGTATTGTGACGTATTGATGATGTCCGAAGCCTCACTCTGGGACGTACCGCGTCACTGATTCAGGAAATGGCTTCGGGGTTGGTGTGCAACACAATGTGTCGACATAGGAATTCATTACGAGTTTCTTTGCGTTGGAGAATCCCATGGAGTACTGGGAAAGACAAATAAATGTGTAACCTAATAATCCCAACATATATATAACAGATGGTAGCGCGAGGCACTGTCAGTCACGATGGACTTCAAGCGTTGTGAAGTGACTTGCGAGTAGCGGTACTGCGAGTTAAACTCACTCCACTTTAAAAGACACACTTTACACGTCATTAAGTGTGAATTCACCTTGGTGTAGCGGTCTGCGCTGTCACCTGTCGCCCGTGTCGCGGCAGACCCGGGTTCTAAACTCCCTCGGGGCATCGAAGAAAGTTAAACACAACGCAAAAAAGGTGACCATATCATCTCCGTTACATATAAACTTGCTGTAATATCTAACTTGCTGTGCCTAATCTGATCACATCTGTATGATCCAAATGCAGGATGGCATGTCGATTTTGAGTTGCTTTTTCTGAATAAAAATGAATGAAGCAAGCACCTGCCATCATAGAAAAACACACTATATTAAAGAATAGAATGTTGTAGTAACACAAGCACTTCTCCTCTGTCCCTGCTATCATGCTGTCAGAAAAACAGACACAATATTATTTGTTTATTGGCATCATCATCACATCAAAGCTTCACACACCAAAGCCATGGTATCATTATAATCACGCAGCCTGTTCTACATTTATTGTCCACTTGATGGCACAGTAGAGCAAATACACCATGAAGCTTCAACACATGTGAGGTACTATTGGATGGAAAGCCTCAATGCTTCTTGAAGCTTCATCTCGCCATCACTAGAAAAAACATATTTTAACATAAATACAAAAATAATACAAAATGATTAAACTTTCTTTTAACAAATATAAAACAACTAGGCCCTTGGCTAAGGGAACTAGGTCTTAGTACTGCTGTGTCCCGCTTCCAAGCCTGTCATTACTTCTTCCCGAGAGGAGCCTCCATCCCTGGCTTTATGCTGGAAGCTCCTCCTACAGGGACAAACCAAAAACAAACAATCAATTAATCAATACAGACATCAATTTACACATCCAATAACTCTGGACAACATGGATACATCACTCCATCATGATCTATCATCACCAAACACTAAACAGTGTTTAGGGCGCTTCATAAACCTAGTCCCCTCTCATTATGAAACCCCCCCCCCCCTGTACTCTACCACACTTGGTTCCTTCCAAATCTCCCCTCCAGAAAAGGCCCTGGCCTCTCCCAGTTCTGGTTGGGCAGCCAGAGATCCTACAAGGAACCAAGTGGGAGCACAGACAAACGGTATTTATCAACAAATGCATGTACTTTAATTCTACATAACATGTTATGCTTTAAACCAATGTGTCTGTATTACAAAACAACATAACAAAACAAACTAGGCCGAAGGCCTAAACTAAATGTTTGGCCGCATGACCACATGTGGGAACATGTCAAACCACTTAAGGCCCATGTGCATCCCTACTTATAGGGCATGACAGGCATAAATTCGATAATTTGGATAAAAACTCTGTAGCCTATACATGAGAGTCCATTTACCATTTATGAAATGCTATAACTCAACCAGTGTGCAAAGAGTGTATGTAGTATATGCCCTTTTATGATTCTGACGGTCTTCTGATTATAATAAAGAATTGTGTATTTAAAGTAAAGCTAATATATATATATATTAGGGATGTCCGAAGCAAGTAATAACAAATTCTGATTTTATTTATTGTCAAAAGTATGCATAATGTTGTGTTAATTCCACAACAAGAGATATGTAATGTTAATTACCTGAAATTATTCCGTTTTTTTGGGGGGGGGGGGAAACCCTGCATATATCGGTATCGGTTGATATCGGAAATTAAGAGTTGGACAATATCGGTATATCGGTATTGGTAAAAAAGACAATATCGAGCATCCCTAATATAAATAACAGTAGTGGGATTTGAAGACACAGTCAGTGATTTCATTATAGTGCAGACTGTCACATCACTACTGTCTTTGTTTACATGATTATTGAATTGAGTATAATTTCTTCTGTATACATTATTTTCTCTTAGCCCTTGATTCAAGGACTGACAGCATGTCACAGGGTGGTGATTAGCACTGTTGCCTCACAGCAAGAAGGTTCTGGGTTCAACTCAAACTCAACTCAAACTCCAGTCCATTTACCAAATGCATTCCGTTAACTCATGGTGGTGGTAGTGGTGGGGGATCTTACATGTGTGGAGTCTGCATGTCCTCCCCGTGTTCACGTGGGTTTCCTCCGGGCACACCATCAAATAAATGCATGCTAAGCACATACGCCTGCCATTGTCCTTGACCAAGAGAGCATTAGAGCTGGAGTTGGTCCCCGGGCGCCAAACTATGTTTGCCCACTGCTCTTATGCCTGATATTCTATAATCATATTTCAAATGGCATGTGTCCGGATGGCACAATTCAGTATTGTATCTACAAAACCTTCTGTTTAATCATCTTCCATTTATTCATTTGCTTAGATTTTTCAGGTCTGGTCAATTTGAGCAGTGTTATTCACAGTCAAAGATATAAAAAAAAATTTATTGATATTCTCATTTGGTTCATTACAATTTACTCAAGCCTAGTAACAGACACAGTATTTCTGACACTGGGAATACATTCCCTGAGATCCATAGATGGCCCTAGAATCAGATACCAAGAACATGCAAATGGACCATATTAAAAAAAAGTCTGTAAATGTGTATTCTATGTTCTTATTGAATGAATGAGATTACAAAATATGTAAAAAATATATATATATATATATAATAAAAAAAAATCATAAATTGAGTAAATTTTCATAACGCGATCATTTGCTGTGTAATTAATATATCTAATTAACACGATAAACTGACAGCCCTAATTATATATATATATATATATATCATAGCACCTGAGGAAGCAGAAGCTAAACGCGTTGTGCAATAAAATAAGCTAAAACCAGTCCTGAGGAGTGTGCGGTCCCTTCTTTTGAAGGTATTCTTCTTTTAGCTTTATATGGGGTGTAAAGTACTTGAGTAATTGTACTTCGTTACAATACTTAAGTACTGTTTTGTAACTAACGTTAACGTTATTAATCCTGCGACCGCAGGTAAACAGCCAATCAAATCCCCATCAATGGAAAATGAACCCGCCCATACCCATGCTGATTGGTCCTTGTGCAAGACTAGAAAGTGGGGATCTTTGATTAAATACCTGTTATCAGAAGAATGGACAGTCAGAGTGACAAGCCATAGAAGATGGCCACAATGAGTGATGAAGAGGACAAAACGGTCTGCGATGGTGTGGACGGACAAGACGAGCATCCATGGCCCGATCTACATAGAAAACACATAGTTCAAAACTCTAACCTTATAGTGTTGTTGAGTTGCCATCATTCAAAAACCTGATAAATGGTCTTCGACCAAGCACTAACGTCATTACGAGGCCCACTGTCCGCTCGAAGATCAGCAAAGCTGCTCAAACCATGAAAGAGAAAGTCACTGCTGCTATGAGTGAAGTTGAATGGATCGCGACAATAACAGATTGCTGGACAGCCCGACGAAGAAGTTTCATTGGGGTAACCGCTCACTGGATCGACACTGAAAGCTTTGAAAGGCGTTCTGCTGCACTTGCCTGCAGAAGACTGAAGGGCTACCATACTTTCAATGTTTTGGCCAGTGCCTTAAACGACATTACATGGCTAACTTACTAACAATATACCTAATTCATTTTACACCATCGACAAGACGAGATCAAATGCAGACGCAGTTGTTCTGTGATTCCTCTGTTATCGCCGGCAGCCGGCAGGTCTGTGGTCTGATTGCACTGATGAGTGCAGCTGTGCATAATGGTAATGCTTAGCTTTCGTGACTGCGATCAAAATGCTTGATTGTGATTGGTCAATAGCGCTGTGTTACCCGTATCAGCGGTCATTATTGCGCGTTGCCCATGGCAGCGGTCAGTTATCGAGAAATTATTCACCGCTGTCAGGGGCAACCGAGCGCTATTGACCAATCACAATCAAGCATTTTGGCGAATGTTAAAACGCCATGTAATAAATAATTTTAATGCAAAAAAAGTGTCCTCTGTTCTTTAATTTCAGCATTGTCTATCGCAGAACACATTCCATTGTGGGCAGAGTGTATGCTTGGTTTCATTCCAGCCTTGCCTAAACACCAGCTGATGATTTTACTGATTGGCTCACCTCTTCAACTAACTCACCTGGTGCAATGTATAGTTAAAATGAAAACTTGGCCCAGGATGGAATGAGTTTAAGACCCCTGGTCTATCCCTTTAAAAAAAATTACCTTTTCTTTTTAGTACATTTAAAAGTAGGACTTTTTGACTTTTACTCAAGTGTGTTTTTAGCCAGATACTTTGACTTTTACTTGAGTCAGATTTTGAGACTGTACCCATACTTTCACTTAAGTATAATTTCTGGGCACTTTTTACACCCCATATATATATATATATTGTGACAAGCCTGGTGGTGTTCAGACTCGCCACGGTTAAAAAACAAACAAATTTGAATGTCCACACAAGAGCAATATCAATCAATATGAATATTGATTGATTATGGCCAGAATTCAGTTCGATAGGCAAAGAGACTGGCAGAATTCAGTACTGTATCTACAAAACCTTCTGTTTAATCATCTTCCATCTATTAATTTGCTTAGATTTTTCAGGTCTGGTCAATTTGAGCATAGTGTTATTCACAGTCAAAGATAAAAAAAAAATGTATTGATATTCTCATTTGGTTCATTACAATTTACTCAAGCCTAGTAACAGACACAGTATTTCTGACACTGGGAATACATTCCCTGAGATCCATAGATGTCCCTAGAATCAGATACCAAGAACATGCAAATGGCCATATAAAGAAAGTCTGTAAATGTGTATTCTACGTTCTTATGGAATGAATGAGATTTTTTTTGTATTATTATTGTATTTGCTGTGTAATTAATTAATCTAATTAACGCGATAAACTGACAGCCCTAATAATAAACCTTCCCACACTCTCAGATTATACCTAAACAATAACCAGAGCACACTCAGGTTCTAGCATTAGGTATTTCCTGCATTTTGAATTATACATTTTAGACAAAATTACCATATTACTTTGGATGAAATTTAATTTCTTTAAGTGTGGCTTTATTCCAGTAAAAATAGAACAACCATTACGTCTCAACATAACATCTTTCTTTTCACTCAATGTCAAATCAATATGTTAATTTTAATCCATGGAGCTTGTGCTACTTTGAGACTGATTGTGACCCTTTTACTGCAGACTGCATACGCAGCTTAGAATATTTTAAGTGGTTAATGAGTGTCATGTCTGTGGTATTCATCCTTATGTGGTATTCATACATCCAGAGAGAGAGAGAGAGAGAGAGAGAGGGGGGGGGGTTAATGTGTGGTCAGTGGGTGAGAAGTAGAGAGAGAAGCCCTTGCTGATGATATTGAGTCGTCTCACCACCACAGCTGTGCCTGAGCTAGTGGTGCTGAATGGACAGCGCACGGTGAGCTTGTGGTGCTGAATGGACAGCACACGGTGAGCTTGTGGTGCTGAATGGACAGCACACGGTGAGGCTGCATTGAAATTCTAAATCCCCTGCTTTAGCCAAGAGAAATCAATATTTCAGGGCACCACTATATTATTAGAATACTATATTATTAGAAGACCCTGCTCAAGCTAAAGAGTCTGTGTGAACTACAGGATAATCTATTCATCTATCTATTAATAATCCATTCATTTTCCTATAGCTGCAGGGAGAAACTTCCATATATTTCCATAAACATAGAAAAATCTAAAATCGATTTAAAACAGGGATATGGGAGAAATTAACCACAGAGCAAATCTACATAAGTGACAAAGTCTAGAGATTATTTGAATGCCATGTCTGTACCAAGTAGTCATAAGTCTCGTACAGAAGAGCATGTATGTTGAGTATCATGTTAGTATGTATGTATCAGGGGCGGGGCTAGGGGGTGGCTACTTGGGCTCAAGCCCCGAATGTTTTCTGAAAAGCCCTGAATCTATTTTCAAAAAAAATATATATATATATATTATAATTTTTTTATTTATTTTTTTTTTGCTATCTATTTTATGCTTTATGTCTGCACTTTATGCATTGCTCTTGATCTGCCAATGTTGTGCTAATTTTATGCCTGTCTTTTTGTACTGCTGTGAAGCACTTTGAGCTGCAATTCTTGTATGAAAGGTGCTATACAGACACAGTGTATTATTATTATTATTATTATTATTATTATTATTATTATTATTATTATTATTATTATTATTATTATTATTATTATTATTATTATTATTATTATTATTATTATTATTATTATTATAAATTATTATAGTTTGCTTCATTAATTAAAGGGTGTGAATTTAAGTGTTCTCTAGTGCCTTTTGTCTGCTTTAAGGTGGTGGTATAAGTTAAAGGTTGTGGTGTCGAAGTAAAAAACATCTATCACCTATCTGGGCTAAGCCCCGGATCTCCTACAATCCTAAATCCGCCCCTGGCAGGTAGGTAGGTAGGTAGGTAAGTAGGTAGGTAGGTAGGTAGGTAGGTAGGTAGGTAGGTAGGTAGGTAGGTAGGTATGTAGGTATGTAGGTAGGTAGGTAGGTAGGTAGGTAGGTAGGTAGGTAGGTAGGTAGGTAGGTAGGTAGGTAGGTAGGTAGGTAGGTAGGTAGGTAGGTAGGTAGGTAGGTAGGTAGGTAGGTAGGTAGGTAGGTAGGTAGGTAGGTAGGTCGGTCGGTCGGTCGGTCGGTCGGTCGGTAGGTAGGTAGGTATCCTATCTATCTATCTATCTATCTATCTATCTATCTCTGGGTACGCGTGAGTTTTCTATCTTTTCTATCTTCATGTTGTTTGTCAAATTGTGAATTAGACTGTGGTTTATTTGACTGGTTGTGTGTTGGTGGTGAGCTGGTAGCGTTGTCAGTGTTCGCTTGGGCAGCTGTCTGCTGTCGAGGTGACATGGATTTCGTGAAACTGACCAGGAAACATGGTTTCAAGGTCTCGCCGGCTTTTCCGTGTTCAGTGGAGGACTGTAGTCTCGCTGTTGCGAGAGTAGTAGGCGCTCCGGCCGTTAAATCTGCGGCAAGGATGAACGGGGGAGTTGTTTTCTTTGTGGATGATTTGATTAAAGTAAATCAACTGATAACGGACAGGTTGGTCATACATGATACGTTTGTGTCTGTGATGCCGCTCACAAGACCGGCAAAAAAGGTGACGTTGGCAAATGTTCCCCCGTTGGTGGACGACAAGCTTATATTAAGGGAACTCGCCAGGTTTGGGAAGATTGTATCTCCCTTAAAGAAGATGTCTTCGGGGTTTAAAGCACCTGAATTACAGCATGTGGTTTCTCACAGAAGGCAGACATTCATTATAATGAACAAACGTGATGACGAGATGGACCTTAATTTTAAAGTAATAATAGACGGGTTTGAGTATATTATTTATGCGACGACACAGAACATGCGCTGTTTTGCATGTGGAAGGGAGGGGCATCAAAGACAAGCGTGCCCTGGGGAGGGGCCAAGCAGGGGGGCAAATGATGGGAAGAGTGCAATGAAGAAAGGAAGAGCAGCTTGGGGTGTGGATCAAGGGGTTGAGGGGGGGGGGGGCAGGGGAAGAGGGGTGGTGGGGAGACTTCTGAGAAGGTTATTGTACCAGATAGAAGTGATAAGGAAATGGAAGGAGTAGGTACGGCTGGAGATGCGGTACGAGGGAAGAATAGTGGGGATGGGAATGTGGGGGGGGGGGGGGGTGGTAGAAGGAGCTTGTGTCAGCCGGGACACATTAAATAGCCGGGTGAAGACTGGAACTGTTGGAATACAAGGGACAGATGGTGGGGATGAAAATGAGGGGGGGGGGGGGGGGGGATTACAGGGGTGGCAAGTGGACCTGTTGAAATACAAGGGACAGCTGATGGGGATGAAAATTAGGGGGGGGGGGGTCGTGGTAGGAAGGATTTCAGAGGTGGCAAGTGTACCTGAGGTGGCTGTAGTTGATCTGCAGGGACAGGGTGGAGGGGCTGGTATCAGCGAGGATGAGATATATGGGCAAGAGGAGGGTGGGACTGTTGAGGGAACAGGGTCAAAGGACTCAGTTGAGGGGGTCAGGGTGGAGGAAGTGGAGGATATTGACATGGAAGAGGGGGACAACGGGATGAAGGTTGTTAGGCAGAAGAGGAAGATTGGAGTAGTTGGGTTGTCAAGCTCTCAAGCTAAGAAGACAGGTGTGATGGAAGTACTCAGCAGTACACAGAGTACACAAGAGAGTACATGGTCGGAGATGGGCGCTGATGGTGATGAGGATTATGAGAGCGATGCATCTGCGAATTCAGATAATGAGGGCTATTCATTGGCGGCGATGAAAATGTTTTTACGGATGACAAAGAACAGGAAGGGGGTAGAGATAGCAAGTTTCTTTCCAGATAAGGAGTTGTTTATTTTGGCAGCAAGGAAAAATATGAGGTTTCAAGGAGATGGTCGTTTTGTTGACACAGAGATATACAGGATGAGAAAGATTATGCAGAAGGTACTGCGGGGCCCCAGTACGGTGGAGGACGGAGTGGAATCAGTGTAGTTTTTTTTTTTTTTTTTTACCTTTTTATTTCTAAATGAGTTTTTTTTATTGACAGGACTGGTGTGTTGTCACTTAGGGCTGGACATTTCAAGGTGTCCCGCTACCGGGGCCAGGAGGCTGAGACATTTTTGATCATCTCATGTACTCTTATATATTTGTGGAACTTTGTAAAGACTGGGATTATGGAGGATTCAGAGACAGGAGCGGAGCGTATCGTTTTCATGCCCGATGGGAAGGTCACGCCATACTCCTTCAGAAAACCTTTCATCAGAGTCGTCATGGGGGATGTTGTCTCTGCCGTCTTTTTATGTTACCGGCACCGTTACCTTGTTCAAGGGTTGGAAGGTATGACTGTGGGGCTCAACGCGTTCTACGCCGGAAAAAACGGTTTCCAGATTCAGCCTCGGAGGATGATGGTAAAGCGGACTTTGCTGGTTAATTTCTACCCTATGTTCGGAATGGGTTTCATCAGGGCGTTGAGCTCTCGAATCAGTCTGCTCGATGGGAAGTCACTGGGGGCTGCCAGTCTCCGCACGGGGGAGTGGGAGGTGATGTTGGAGCGGCATCTGAACCAGGAAGGAAAAGGCGGCCTCGGACAGGGTGGCGAGGGTAACAAACTGTCTAATGAGGATGTCGGTCCAGAGTGCATCTCGGTCCCCCTGCTCTGTTTTCGGCCCCTGACATCGATGCCATTTGATATACAACTGGTGAACGGTGGGAGTATACATGATAAGGTTGGAGGAGGAAGGTCAGCTGACGAGGCGGCCCTGTTTATCCACGGGATAGGCTTTGACTGGAGTCTGTCGGACACACACAAAGGCCTGATGTGTTGTACCACACGGGGAAAGGTGGAGCTAGAGACGCTCTTCTCAGGACTACGGTTTCTACAGTTCCTCTACGGTGTCTCTCTCTCTGATGCACCCAGAACTTTAGATCATTTAGAGTTATTTTTTTTTCCATGGGGGAAAATTCTAATGACAATTTGGTTCAGTTTCAGCATCGTTGTCCCTAATTGTTTTTTTTGTTTGTTTTGTTTTTTGTGTTTGTTTGTTTTGTTTTGTTTTTTGTTTTGTTGTTTGTTTTTGTTTTGTTTGTTGAGTTGTAGAGTATTTTAATTTTAGTTTTATAGTTTGTTGCATCATTTGTAGTTTTAGTAAAAAATTAAGTTTTTTATAAAATCTCTCTGTCTGTCTGTCTGTCTGTCTGTCTGTCTGTCTGTCTGTCTGTCTGTCTGTCTGTCTGTCTGTCTGTCTGTCTGTCTGTCTGTCTGTCTGTCTGTCTGTCTGTCTGTCTGTCTGTCTCTATCTCTCTATCTCTCTATCTCTCTATCTTCCTGCATGTCTGCATGCTTCATATTAACCATGTGATCCATATTGTGAACAGCCCCTCTTATCGTTCCAGGGATGCTCAGTGTAACCAGATGTTGCCCTCAGTCAAGGACAACAGCGGCAGCCACGGTTCACCCATCAGCGGAAAACTGGAGGGCATCTTCTTTAGCTGCAACACAGAGTTCAACACAGGCAAACCCCCACAGGACTCCCCATACGGACCCTACCGCTTCCAGGTATGGTTAAAGCAACAATGTGCAAGTTTTCTATTCATTCATTCAAGTTCTGGAGCTTTTACAAATTCAATTGTGATTACCGGTGCTTCAACACATGACTCACCTTCGCTGCTAAAGCCTCAAATTGTCTGGTGCAACCAGCTTAGTCAGCCTTCTCGTGAGACAAATGAGATAGTTTCTTCACGCATGGAAACAACGCTACAAGGCATCATTAGAACAAACGTGGGGTGTTTTCTGCAACAATGGACAGCAAATGTGCTGCCATTTGACCACCAAGAAAACAAGAATTCTCTCTGCAAGCAGAAACAGAAAGCACACTGATGCGACAGAGTAAAGAAGCGAATAGAACATTTATTTTAAGCACAGAGGCAGTACCGCTCGCAGCCAGCAGGTTGCTAAGATAAGACAAAATTTGATAAGATTCTTTAGGCTCATTTGTTGTATAGGATCATCACAGATCCATTATAAGAGCACATAGGTCCTAACCAGTTATTACATGACAGTGGTCTCAGGAATGGTGTTCACAAGATACATTTACAGTATATCAGAGAATTCTCACACTGATGTGGTTTCACACATTCAGCTGGTTTACAATCTACGAATGGACCAATGACATCATACAATTTATAAAATATATATTAGTAGTAATAATAATAATGTTCTAATTATTCTACACACAGGGATCTATATGTCAAAGTGCATAACTCAAACCCAAAGATTTTCAGAAATCAGTAACAATTAGCAATACAAGTGCGCTAGCAGTGTATATGCTCTGAAAGGTGTCCAGGTGTTGAGTGTGTGGATGCTGAATCCGGCATTGCAGCTTGGTCGACTATGATTGAGGAAGGGATTGATCAATTTCATTCACATGTAGGCTAAAAACTCATGAGCAAACAAAGAAACAAACAAACATACAGAACACAGTGATTATAGATTAATATTGCAGGCTGTAACAGCATTATCACGTTACTGCTTCCTCATAGGTGAAGGCAGAGGTCCTCTTCAACCAAAACACCAACATCTACTTTGGAGATTTCTACTGCATGTACACGGCCTACCACTACATCATCCTGGTCCTGGCTCCGGAAGGCTCCAAAGGAGACACATTCTGCAAGGGAAGACTACCAAGCCTGGACCAGGCAGATAACCGCTTCCTGACCTGCGTTGAAGAGGAGGATGGGTCGCTGTCTTTCCATCACGCGCAGGACGTGATCCTGGAGGTGATTTACACTGAACCACTGGATATGTGCCTGGGTACGGTGGCGCACATAAGCGGGCATCAACTGATGAGCCAAGCGACGGTCAACGCTAAGAAAGACCCCAGCTGCAAGACCTGCAACATCAGTGTCGGACGCTAATGTGCTAATCAGTGACTTGGTGGTTTAGGTGGTGGCTAACCAGTTAAGACCTCACCTGCTAATTGTTGGATTGGGAGCCTTACTGGTGGCTCACTTGCTTACCTGTTAACTACTGACTTCGTGGCTCGATGGCAAACTAGCACAACACAAATTTGGCAGATGGATTGGATTGGATTATGGCTGGATAGTGGCTAGCGGCTAATTTACAGTAATGTAGCCCCCATTACCACCATCTGGGCTGTGTTTTCACTGCAGAACCAATCTTTATTGCAAAGCTAGTTAATTAACCCATATAACACCTAAAGTAAAATAGTAAACTACCTAACACTGTGCTGAAGGTACAGCTCTCAAACTGCTGGCTTATTCCTATTATTAGGTATTTTCCATGACCCTACAATTCATTGCAGAACATTTGCAAGTGGGATGAAAACACAGGCCTCCGCTCCTCTCCAAGTTAACTCACGTACAGACTGTTCAACTGTTTGAAATCCCACTCTGCTTCTACGCTAAAAGATTATATAGCAGCCTTTCCCAACCTTGAGGTTGTGACCCCATTTGGTCCATAACAAAATTCCTAATCAACCTAAAAAAAGCGACAATGTGTGTTTTTTCCCTGTTAATTAATCATGTTCTGGAGTGTGTACAAAGCAAATTGAGACCCCCGGTGCTTCAACATGTCACTTGCCTTCACTGCTCTGGCCTCAAATGGTCTGGTAAGACACGCTTAGTCAGTTCTGGTATTCTCACGATGCCAGAAGTATGATTTGAACAAATGAGTCGCAATAATTGCTTCACACACAGAATGCAGGGTATTTCTTTTGTAACAATCAAAAACAAATATGCAGCCACCTCGTCCACCAAAAAAACAAGAATTCTGCATGTAAAAAAAGAAAGCACACAGAAGCAACAGAGCAAAGAGGGGAAATGTATTAAAAACACAGCAGGTACCAGAAACACACATTCTCACTTTAACAGACTGTAAATTAACTGTTATTTCTCATTTAAATCATCAAAACATTTTGGACTGTACAGTAGCCACTGTAAAAGCCATGCACACCTACCTAAACCTGCTCACCATAGCAGCTGTAACTTCACCCCCCTGAGGAATGAAATACTGTCCCCTTATTCACCACAATGTGAACAATATGTGGGCTCACATGAGGTTTATGAACTTAATGAACTTTATTAACTTAATATAGAAATAATTTGGAACTCCAGCTCTGTAACTGGTCTACCCACCCAGCAGAAAGAAGCATGAGGTCACACTTCACAGCCTTTTAACCAAACAGTTTTTACCTCTTGTCCTGTTCTCTCTCCTTTAACGTAAAGTAGATTTTAAATGAGTGTAAGGGTGGGAGAAAAGGGTGGGGTGAGGGTGTTGCGGAGGGTTAATGATGCAGTCTGCTTTATACAACACACATTTGAGAAAGGAGTGTATGATTAATAAGTGATATTTTATTTTGGTAAAGCATTTCTAGTTTTTAAATGGGGCAGTTCACCCGGAGTGCTATTAATCCATCCAGATAGTTTCAGTGTGATTCTCCTAGTTTTGGATATATCTGCCGTAGAGATGTCTGCCATCACTCCAATACAATGGAGCTGAATTGCACTCTGCTCAAAGCACCAAAATATATTTAAAAAAACTCAAAAGCAATGTCTCTTTCCAGACATCCTGACCCAGTTACTCAAGATAATCCACAGAAGTTGTGAGCAGTTTCATGTAGCAATAATTGTCTAGCATTCTACACCCCTAATGAATAGTTCGGTCAAATGTTTTTAAAATATTTGTCAATGGCCAAATAAGTTAAATAAGTTAAAGCTACTTAATACATGATCCACTTAAAGCTGCTATGTGTAAGATTTAGTATCATTTGAAATGACTACATACTATGTAGACTCAACCTCCAACAAATTATGTTCAATTTTGCCAACCTGACAAAGTGAGGACCATTTAGATTTATTGAACGTAATCCCTCATCTTTATCTGGTCAGAAGGGCGAGAGCCTCTCTTTGAAACTTTAGAATGAAATATCTCTGCACTGCTGCTACACTGGTCAATGTCACTCACTCACAGTAGACTGTGAGTCAGTGTGTCCACATTGAGATGTGTTTTAAATTCTAACAAAATTATCTTTTGCTTTAAGCTTTAAGGTGCAACTAATGTCAGAGATGAACCCACACTTTATATCAAAAGTTTACAACAAAGTGTTTAAAAAGATGAAAATGTTGTAGCAAAGCGAGGTACCGCTTTAATGACTAAACCCACATGCTTTGAGAATGGGATGAGGTTTAACAGTAAATCCCACATGCTTTGAGAATGGTATGAGGTTTAACAGTAAAACCCACATGCTTTGAGAATGGTATGAGGTTTAACAGTAAAACCCACATGCTTTGAGAATGGTATGAGGTTTAACAGTAAAAACCCACATGCTCCCTCTAACCAGGCTGTGACTATATTTACATTTACATTTACTATATCCTTACTGACTGTTTTTTTTTGTACTTATTCTATGAGGTAGAGATGTTTTGTTTGCCAAAGGTAACAAACCAACTGACCGAGCTGCTAACGGACAAAGTGAATGGTCAACAGCTTCTTCTAGGCAGAATAATTTTGTATTAATTTAATTTACTGTATTTATGATCCAGTTGTACGGTCAAATACACACTGAGGTTGTAAGATTGACTGACTGGCAACTTGTCTATTAGTACATAATTAATGACTGTTCTGTGCTCCAGAAGTCATGTTGAAGTTATAAGCAGGTATGTGGTGGTATGGTATATGTTTACATACCAGTGCACCAGTGCGTACACCATACACCTGGAAACTGTAAGATAAAAAACTGGAAGTATGTGTTTTTGAGCAGCCTAAGTATAATCGTGTTCAAGCTCTATGGGAGTATCTGAAGTCGGATACATAAAGATACTTTTTCAGTTGAACAACCCTGGTGTCTACGTGGCCAATATGATTACTCAGTTCCTCCAGGATCCCTCACATCCCCACATTATTGGTACAAGGGCATGCTATTCTTTTATGATATAAACAATTATGCATTATTATTATTTATTATTATTATTATTATTATTATTATTATTATTATTATTATTATTATTATTATTATATATAAAGATATTATATATATATTATTATTTTATAAAGAAAATAAAGAATGCTAAGGGCCAATTTATTTTTTGAAAGCATCCTAATGTTACTGCAATAAAGGGTCTAAAGAGCCGGTAAAAAAAAGGAGGCTATCTAAACCTTTACTTCTGAATCTCACAATACCTTGTGGTTTTCAAAAAAGAAAGAAAGAAAAGCCTATGCAGAAGCATCTCTTCTTAGTGACATAATAACAGAGAAGGTCCTGTGAATCCTGCAGGGACTGATGGCTAGTTAGTGTAACACCAGCTGAACACGGTGAATTAGCTGCTGCACGTTTTTCATATTTAAAAACTCTTGATGTAAACCTGACGTCAACTTGTTGACTTGATGAGGTTTGACATCTTGTTTGTCCAAGGTGTTCAATGTCATCTATTCTCTCTCACACACAAAACCACGTATTTTTTGTTGATGTGTAATAAACGTGACGTAAAAAACAAACAAGTAGTTAGCAAAAATATTTATTTTCAACGTGTTCGTATAGAAAACGGTTGAGCAAACCAAAATTGTACAATACAAGGGACTTCTTCTTGATCATAGCAAGGGAACAGAGAGTTTGAAACTTGTAAGGAATTGTCACGCAAAATCACCAATGAAAACATCCAACACAAAAGGGACGTGCACCGAAATGAAACATTCGACAGCTTAGAATGGACAATCACAACAAGATTTGATGACATTCATTTCTGTTTATTTTAATTTATATATTTTTCCTCTTTTCCGCGCCTTAGTCTGGC
Source organism: Notolepis coatsorum (assembly GCF_963971535.1). Lineage (NCBI taxonomy): Eukaryota > Metazoa > Chordata > Actinopteri > Aulopiformes > Paralepididae > Notolepis > Notolepis coatsorum. The sequence goes on from NC_140174.1 coordinate 67,526,205, forward strand.
AGACCAGACCAAATGGAAGTCTAAGAAAACGATATGTCTTGTAGTCTAGAATATTTGTTTTATGATTGTTTGAGGAGCCAGTGAGAATCTTGAGACTTTATTTTAGGAGCATAAATAATAATAAGAACCTGGGAGCCAATGAGGAACTATGTGTTTAAGTGCAATATTTAACTGATTGATACCTTTATAGAATTAAGTAAGTGGGTAGAAAACGGTAAATTGAGCATCAGATATAGTTCTTCCCTGAAAGCCATTCCGGAAGGACTCCCCTGCACTGAGACATCAGGTCTGAGACTTGAAAGTAACTGATGGTTAATTAACCATTTGTTAACATACCTCATTAGTTCCTATAGGTACTTAATCATTATTAGTGTTTCCCCTAAAGTTTTACTGAATCTTGTAGTGTTTATCCACCCTAGGTGTTTGTAAGAAAATGTCCACAGGAGATTATGTCAACAACCAATATCTTCCCACGTAGGACCACATCTTGCAGTAAGACATTTCAGCAGTATAACTGTTTTGTTTTTTTTGCCATGCAGAAACGGAAAAAACAAAGACTACCAGTGCGGGTGCAATAGGAACCATTATGGTAGAAATGATGATAGAAATGATCATTACAGGGTCTTGATTGACAGGCAGAGTTGTACAGAGAGAGAGGAAAATACTTAACTATTGAATTTCAGTATTGCTCACATCACCCTTACTCTAGAATGGTATCTAGTCCTAAGATGTTTTGACAGGAGTAACATTTTGACATCAAGAGGTTGTCCATGTTGAGACAGCGTTTTTACAGCATTGAGAGAATATTTTGAAAAACACCGTTATGTAAGGTCCCTTCTCACCTCTGAAGCTCTTGGGAGTTACAAACGGTGACACTAAACTTTGAAATTCCCAATTTGGGTAATATTTTTAGTGATTCTTTAACTTTTGGCTATAGTAGTAGTATGGGCACATGTGAGAGGGAATGACATGGGCCTGGTCTTCTTCTTGCTAGCACAAACCAGACCAGTGCACCCTCCTTATTAATAATATCTTTCATAAAATAAAACTATACAAATAATTGTTTTTATTAAAATAAAAAACTCCATCCCTCCTGAACAAACTGAACACACTCAACCGGACTTCCAGCTTTTACCCTGTTTAAATGTCTGGGGAAGATAACTCAAACAAGCAATGTGACCATACAGTATCTGAAAACCATGAACATAGGAAATAGCTTTTCAGGTGTACACTGCCCCCCCCCCCCCCCCCCCCCCCCCCTCAGCCCTCAGCCCTATGACCTCATCACATCATTAACACATGGCCTTACAGCAGAGAAATGGTGACACTTAACCCACAGACACAAAGACAGTGCCTGGGCTGGGCTTCCCAAAAGCATCCTGATGTAAAACGTTACATTCAGATTGCGCACTCTGGCCGGTAGCAATCAAGGTGGGAGGTATATTATGTTTTTTTCTACATACAAAAAAAAATGGCATTTGCAGTCTTTGTTGGTGATAATAATAAAACTAGTCCTGCTAATCAGAAAAAGCTCTTATTTTGTTGTAAAAAGCTAGAAAGTAAAAAATTATATCTGTTTTGCTGCCCACCGTCTACCGTCATAGTCTGAGCTCTACATGAGACTTGATTGTCAGGCTTCTCTTGGGACTGTTGTTTTCAGAGGTATACTGGGGGGGATAATTCAAGGGTGGTTAGTGGTGGTCAGTGTGACTGAGTACCATAGGCACTCTGGTAGCCACTGATGAACATTTCATCACCATTTGTTTAAGTGGTTTTCTTGTACATTTTATTACTCCACTATGACAATAGAAGCATTGTAATCTAACACCAGCATGCTTTTTGGAAGTGCAACCCAGCGCATCAACATCTAGTTAAAAACCCTGTCTTTATACAGACAAGACGGTATGTTCTCAATGTTGTACCTCATATACACTCTACTTGTACCACATTTACCAATGGTTTCTGTATCTATTGATAGATCTATATACTATGGCCTGCATACAAATGTAAATCAGTACATACAGTATGTACATCTGTGTGATATGGGGATGGCTGATGTAAGCAGCCATGTCTGCCCTGGGTCAAGCTAATTAGACCTGCGCACCTGTTGTGCACTGAGGTAATCCCCATACACACACTGAGGAGAGCTCTGTCTAGACGGCATAGACCATCTGCTCTGGCTTGTTACATCTTGCCACAACTCTTCAATAAAGGTCTGTGTTTGCGCCACTATCTCCTGTGCCTCTGTTAAAAGACACTTACAGTAGGTGGCATGTGGCAGGTTCAATTGCCACACTGTACACTAGCGCCCAATGTGAGATGGTGGTGCAAACGCACACCTTTATTGAAGAGTTGTGGCAAGATGTAACAAGCCAGAGCGGATGGTATGTGCCGTCTAGACAGAGCTCTCCTCAGTGTGTGTATGTGTGTGGAGATCTGTGTCCATTGATTACAACAGGTGCACAGCCACCCCTGTCTACTCCCAGGTCTAATTAGCTTGACCCAGGCCAGGTGTGGCTGCTTACAGCCATCCCCACATCACAATATGCATATGCTTTCTTTTTTCCAATGTCCATATATTAGCCCATGAATTTATGCAAAGTTGGATTGCATAACGGATTTAGGCTTTGGCGAAAAACAATTCCCTTTTTCAACATAAAGTGCCATCATATAGATCATACAGACAAGTAAATATAGTCTCTTTATAAATTCTCCATGTTGTTTTTCTATAATAAAGTGTATGGTAAAGAAATCAAACAACAATTTCATTGCATCTTTGTCCCATTAGAATTATGTTTTTAATATAAATGGCTCATTTTGAAAGCTAACTAAACAATCAATCGTGCTGAATTTACATCAGGTTTTGCTTCATTCGTGAGTCTAAAATTGCCCAGAGATATAGTTTTCAGGTTTCACTGATAACAAAATGAGAAGTAATGCAGTTGCCTAACCTTAGATTAACCCTAACAATTCTTCTAGTTTGTTCACCCTTGATTTGGGGTACTCAAGCCTTAAGATCCTACAGACTGCCTCTTTGGAGCTGTTTTGGATTCTGACAGTAACCTCGCATACCGTAGCTTTCAAAATGGAGCCATTCATAAAACAACCATTGTTATTCTTCTCATTAAACGAACACGTTAACATGTTGAATTCTTTAGTCTGTTATTTTTCTTCACCAGGTACCTGTGACAATGTAGTGAAAAAGTCTCTGTACTGGCATTTCACTTATCCAAATACCAGGGTAACCATTAAGACACGTTCAAATAAAATACAGTCAAATAATTTTTCAAGGTTGCTTGGTAAATACAGAAACTTTTTCTTCACATGATGTAACAAGTGATCGATGATTGAAAATTCCTAATTGTCAAGGAATTGATTAAACTTCAGCAGGCCTGGGCAAAATAGCCTAGTTGAACACAATTAAAACACAAAATAGCCTAGTTGAACACTGGTAAACACAAAATAGCCTAGTTAAACACAATTAAAACACAAAATAGCCTAGTTGAACAACATTTTAATATTTGAAACAAACAGGCAGAGCTTTGCAATTCTGAGCCTGTTGAATATTGAATATAGCTCAAGCACGCTTGATGTATTTCAAATATCTTAAAACCCATCTATTGAGGACAACATATCTTGTTAATAGTCACAGGCAGGGGGGGGGGGGGGGGCATGAGGCCAGCCAATAAACATGTGTTTATTATCTGAAGTAAGCAGGTTTGGGGAGGGCCCATTCACAGGACTTTTTTAGAGGGCCAGCCATTTCTGTGTTAATATGTTATGTTATGTTATGTTATGTTATGTTATGTTATGTTATGTTATGTTATGTTATGTCAGCGTATGTTGCTTTTATGTGACGTGGCAGTGGCTCAGGAGGTGGTCTGGTAATCTGAAGGTTCCCGGGTTTATTCCGGCTCCTCCTCCGACTTCATGTCAAAGTATCCTTGAGCAAGTCACTTAACCCCTAACTGCTCCCGACAAGCTCATTGGTGCCTTACGTGGCTGCCTTCGCTGTCTGTGTGTGAATGGGTGAAGGTGAGGCATATGATGTAAAGCGCTCTGGCTGGTCAGAAGACTCGTTCAAATGCACTATATAAATGCAGACCAATTACCACTTAAATTCTATAATATCTTGTGTTGAGATTATCACAAGACATGCTGTCCCTTAAGACGGATGTGTTGAAAATTACACATCCTTTTAATAATGTGTTCAAGGACATTTTCCCCCCAGGACTGCACTTCAGTGGTTGACAGTAAAGTGCATTTCAGCGTCAGGTTTGGCACACACACACACGCGCGAGCGCACACGCACACACACACACACACACACACACACACACACACACACACACACACACACACACACACATACTCCAATGCGTTATAAAACATTAATTTGGTCAACAAATCTTATTCTCTAGAATGCACGTGTTCACCCGTACAAAATAATGCACATTTCGGGATGAAAGAATGACACAGGTGTACTCTTAAGGTCAAAAGCCTAGAGAGGGGTCTCTAAAAGATCTTTGTCTCTCTCACAAATGGAATTAACTTTTTTCCGTCTTCCTTAAATTGTATACTAATTAAACATACAGAAAGTATGCAAGTGTTAGTAAGAGAGACAAGTCTAAACGTAGAGAGGAGTCACGTGAGCGTCTTGATTTCTTACAATGGGGATTAAAAGTACACTCAGTATACAAAGGGTTTAACACTCTCATGGGTAGAATGAACACAATGGCAGTCTAATGCACTCCGTGGTATTCAAATGTTCAAGCGCACCCTCTAGAGGCGAATCAGTGTCACATGTACTGTAGTAACTCACTGGTGTTGGTTAGTTTTGTCATTTCACTATTTACACTATAGCCTGTGGCTAGTAGCTACTTCTCTTAACAAGGCTCATGGAAATTTGACTGGCAATGGAGCTGGCAGCCCCTAGTGGGCAAAGTGTCTTCTCTTTCAAATACTCTTAGCTCATTGTGGGTCTTGGTCTTGCATTCTAAGAAGGGATTAATGCAAGTGTACAAGTATGTGTAACGGAGGTACCGCAGTATATCCACAGTCACGGGTACAAGTAGTGACGTGGCTGTGGATGGTAAGCGGTACTGCAAGTAAACTCACTCCCCAGAGGCATCCAGACCCGGAAGCAAGCAGTGAATTCACTTCTTGCTTAGTGGTCTGTGATGCCGCCCGCGACGCCGGCGTCCGGGGTTCAACTCCCACTCAGGGCGATCCCTTAACAGGGGTCGAATCGACTTTAAACACAACGCAGACAAGATCAGACCGGCTACATATGCATCCTCAATTGTACAGTATGCTTGAGGGTGGAAAGCTGGGGGAAGTCTAATTTCTCTCAAACACGCAAGCGTGCACTTAAAGAGTACAATGGCGGATCAGAAAGTCTGTCCCATTTGTTTTAGAAATCCCTGCACACTAGTATGTCCCACATCACAACATGTCAAAAAGAAAGTGCCCAAGTGCACTTGGCCTTTAGTAAGGAGAAATATGATGGACCGAGTGTGTCTCTCTTCTCTCTCTTAAGTATCCTAGTGTATACTTTAGAGTAGAGGGAGAGATTAGTGTCTTGTCTCTCTTACGCAAGTGTGCGCTTTAGTGCCAACCTGATAACTTTACCTAGTAGAAATGGGCTAAGGGAAGCTGTAAAAGAAAATCTCAGTTTAGACTGAGATGAGGTCCAACCCCCTTTATCCACTTCGAACATTGTTTGCAGCTCTCAGATTGGCTGTGTATAATGTCTGTCTCAAACTGGCCACACCTTGCCCTCTTATGATATAGAATAGAATAGAATAGAAATCCTTTAATAATCCAGAGTGAAATTCGGCTAATTGGCTGCTTGCAGCTTGTGACCAAATAGCCCAAAACGGTTCCCTTTTTTTAATCACCCTACCCCATTCTGTTAGGTAAAGTAACCATACCTTATTTTCCCTGAAGGTCCGGATAAGGTCTGGGTACGAGGTTGTTTAAGGTAAACGGACAGGGATAAGGTGGTAAGGTAAAAGGACAGGGATAAGGTGGTAAGGTAAAAGGACAGGGATAAGGTGGTAAGGTAAAAGGACAGGGATAAGGTGGCAAGGTAAAAGGACAGGGATAAGGTGGAGTCTGTTTTACTGTCAGACGGTTTTGGTCACGTCCTGTTTGCTGAGCAAGACTTCCAGTAGGCGGAGTTTGGCCTTCAGCTGTTTGTAGTCCTGGTATTCTTCTGCCATGGGTGAACGATCCTCTTTCTGGCACGTTCTATGAGACAAACAGAAAGAAGTAACTATCAATAAGTATCAATCAATGCAACACGATTTTAATGTTTTCAATCAAGGTGTTAAATCATGGCTAAAAGAGAAACCACATTGTTCTCACACCTAATACTGTATAGACACACCAGTGTTGGCCAAAACATGTTCTAAAAATTAACTAGCCGTATAATAAAGGCTTTTTAAAAGAGATATTGCTACCAGAAGAGCCTTCTTAGTGTTTTTTCTCCTTCTTTTAAACTAAACTTAACTGAAGTATACCAGGGATGTATATAAGTTAGGTATACCAAGGATGTATATATAAGTTAAGTATACCAGGGATGTATATAAGTTAAGTATACCAGGGATGTATATAAGTTAAGTATACCAGGGCTGTATATAAGTTAAGTATACCAGGGATGTATATAAGTTAAGTATACCAGGGCCCTCATTTATCAACGTTGCGTACGCACAGATATGTGCATAACCCGTGCGTACGATCATTTCTAAGCAAAGTGTGGGACTTATCAATTTGAACGTGTGCTTGACTTTGTGCGTATATCTACGCACAGCTCCGGCCGTCTGTACCTGGCGCCCGGTGGTAGAATATGAAGCCTGCATGTCTGCAACGCGTAAATAAGCTTCCGTGCATTAGTTTCAACACTGGCGTGTTCAACTTCTGTATGACCCGTAATTCATTATAGTTCATTGTAAAATAGCGACAGTAGTGTAATTATAACGGGATCACGCGCGAACAAGAGGTTGGCCTGCTTGTTTGGCACGGGGGGCAGACGCAGAACACCCACCTCCAAACGCAATTAAATATTGTTTCAAATAAAAGCGAAATACTATTATTTTGTGTGTCATGTTTCCAAATAAGATTGGCCACAACTAAATGCTTTCTACTTCAATTTGTTGGTTAGAATAGATTACCTCCGTTGAAACTTCACTGAGACTAAAAGACAGTATTTTTTTTCTTTTTGCGTGAGCTCCCGCACAGATGTGATAATAATAATAATAACAATAATAATAGCTTCATTTTATATAGCGCCTTTCAAGAGACCCAAGGTCGCTTTACATAGATAGGGGGGGGGAAATAACAAAGTAACAAAGTAACATCTCCACCTCCATCGTGATATTGGAGATGGATCGAGCAATAGACTGTTACTGTAGCTGTCAAAGCACCATCACAAATGCAGTTATGTGAATAGAAAGGGATTCCACTCAGTCAATGTTGTGATGCGCATTTGCCTGATACATGTCGTTGCTGCCGGGAGGAAAGGCATGCTGCATGTTTTCAATTCATTAAATAAAACGGATACTTTTTGCAAGGGTTTACTGACTGTCATACAAATAATCAACCAACTACATACTGTAACTTTTCAGTGCACACGTTCTCATTTTTTTAAAGATTTATTTGTTGGCGTTTTATCGCTTTATTCCTACTGGGCAGTCCAGTAGATAGAGACAGAGGATGAATGGGAGACAGAGTGGGGGGAAGACATTCGGCAAATAATGACGGGTTTGGGAATCGAACCCGGGTCAGCCGTGTCGCGGCTGAGCGAGCTATGTGGTTCGCCACTGGGGCGCCCCCACACGTTCTTATTTACATTGTGACAACAGCCTTGTGAGCTCCGGCAGACCCGCACACAGACATGATGGAATTCAAGTTCAAGTTTGTATTGATCACATATAGGCAGGCTACACATGGCGTATAGGCTACATCATACATGGCAGTGAGATTCATTGTTCTTGTATATGCTCTCGTATTATTGTTTATATAGGCTACCCAATACCGACATCAAAATAGGTTGTATGCCTCTACAAATCATATGCAGCAGGTAGAAAATTTACGGAAAATCCGTCGCGATTTGGAATAAAATTGAGGAGAACTTTAATCCCTGGGTATTAATCGAACGAAACGGAAAAAGGCAGTCATATTCCAAGTTTCAAGTTTCTTCAAGTTTCTTTAATATTTGTCATACAGAAGTACAGAATACTTTTATACAAAATGCTTCTTACTGTTACGCTCCAGAGACTGTGCAAGACAAGATAAGTATGAAATAAAATAACATAGCACGGCCTTTATTAGTTAATATGGTCTTTAAGTTAATAGATATCATATCCGACATCACCATGTACATGTCTGTCAGCCTGTCGCGTATTTCTCCCATAACATGCTTCGCTCGGCTTAGTAAATTTTTCCACATTTCATGGGGGTGTTTCATGACCGTATATGGTTAATTACGGGCGGTGCTATATGCAAATACTTAAAATCGTGCACGAGCGTGGAGCGTAGAACTTAATGGTATTTATCAACACGGAGGAGCGTAGGACCTGTGTACGCACGGTTGATAAATCCCAATATTTCTGTGCGTACACACATTCTAAATTCTGTGCTTAAGTACGAAAATAGAACACTTTCTAAGAATTGTTGATAAATGAGGGCCCTGCAGGGCTGTATATAAGTTAAGTATACCAGGGATGTATATAAGTTAAGTATACCAGGGATGTATATAAGTTAAGTATACCAGGGATGTATATAAGTTAAGTATACCAGGGCTGTATATAAGTTAAGTATACCAGGGATGTATATTGGTTAAGTACACCTGGGATGTACTGTATATAAGTTAGGTATACCAGGAATGTATATAAGTTAAGTATACCAGGGATGCACTCATGCACCAAACCCAATTTTTCAAGGCTGATTCAGAGTACTAAACGTTCAGGCAAGTACTGATCCGATCCATTTATTTTACTGAACAGTATACACTTAGATCAGTTGGGGTGATTAAACAAAAATGGTTGAGATACAGTATATGTAACATTTCTTCTCCATTAGAGAGATCTAGCATGTTTCCATGAGTTAAAAATGCGGCAAATCAAGACAGTTTGCTATGATTTCTAGCACGTTACATGTTTGTTTATATCACATTTGAGTATTGGGGAAATTTTGATATTTTATTTTCCTGTATGAATATTGGTTTTAAGGGGAGGTATCTTCATAAGGCATGTTTGGCTTCTAACCTCTCCTACACTTATTGTTGTACTAAGTGTTAATATTAGCCAGATGTTTTGGAAGACATCTGTCAAAGGCAAGTTGTAAATAAAGCTCAATGAAAAAGCCTTTATGTCTCACCTGCCAGTCTGTCTGAAGAACTCGTCTTCATACTCCTTCAGAACCTTTATGTCTCACCTGCCAGTCTGTCTGAAGAACACGTCTTCATACTCCTTCAGAACCTTTATGTCTCACCTGCCAGTCTGTCTGAAGAACTCATCTTCATATTCCTTCAGAACCTTTATGTCTCACCTGCCAGTCTGTCTGAAGAACACGTCTTCATACTCCTTCAGAACCTTTATGTCTCACCTGCCAGTCTGTCTGAAGAACTCATCTTCATACTCCTTCAGAACCTTTATGTCTCACCTGCCAGTCTGTCTGAAGAACTCATCTTCATATTCCTTCAGAACCTTTATGTCTCACCTGCCAGTCTGTCTGAAGAACTCGTCTTCATATTCCTTCAGAACCTTGCGTCGTCTCTTCTTCTCCACCCGCGTCTCCCTCAGACTCTCCAGCAGCTCAGACCTGGTGAACAGGAGGAGGATGAGAGGACTTAGAGGGGCTGTTTGTTTTAAACATTTCTTTCTGCTTTATTGGACTGCAGGCTCTACAACTGAAAGAGAAGGGAGCTCAGACCACAAAGGTCGCAAGCTGGACTCGCGTGGATGGAGAGATGAATATGAATGATTGATGAATATAATAGATTAATAAATGGAGTGAGTGAGTGAGTGAGTGAGTGAGAGAGAGAGAGAGAGAGAGAGAGAGAGAGAGAGAGAGAGAGAGAGAGAGAGAGAGAGAGAGAGAGAGAGAGAGAGAGAGAGAGAGAGAGAGAAGAGAGAAAGAGAAAGAGAAAGAGAAAGAGAAAGAGAAAGAGAAAGAGAGAAAGAGAAAGAGAAAGAGAAAGAGAAAGAGAAAGAGAAAGAGAAGAGAAAGAGAAAGAGAAAGAGAAAGAGAAAAGAGAAAGAAAAAGAAAAAGAATGAATACCTTGATGCTTCGTGGAGATTGCCCATGGTGATAGCAGGCTGTAAACGGGACAGCCTTCACCTCAACCAATGGGGACACGAAGGCAGGGTCACTGTCCCGATCACTGTCCTCCTCACTGGCTGCTGGCCGTGTCACTCTGCGAGGGGGCGGAACAGGCCGCTGCTGGACAATGTAGTCTTCATCAGATCCCTCCTCTTCCTCCTTTAGAAAGGGGACAAGAAAGCGGTCATGCAACAGAGGGATGCAGTACTAGCCCTAGAAGGTTAGAGGTACTGTAAGGTCACATGTAGTGGTGAGGGTTAAAGATTAAAGGTCACATGTAGTGGTGAGGGTTAAAGATCAAAGGTCACGTGTAGTGGTGAAGGTTGAAGGTGACATTTAGTGGTGAAGGTTAACGATTAAAGGTCACATGTTGAGGTGAGGGTTAAAGATTAAATGTCACATGTAGTGGTGAGTGTTAAAGATTAAAGGTCACATGTAGTGGTGAGGGTTAAAGATTAAAGGTCACGTGTAGTGGTGAAGGTTGAAGGTGACATTTAGTGGTGAAGGTTAACGATTAAAGGTCACATGTTGAGGTGAGGGTTAAAGATTAAAGGTCACATGTAGTGGTGAGGGTTAAAGATTAAAGGTCACATGTAGTGGTGAGGGTTAAATATTAAAGGTCACATGTAGTGGTGAGGGTTAAAGATTAAAGGTCACATGTAGTGGTGATGGTTAAAGATTAAAGGTCACATGTAGTGGTGAAGGTTGAAAGGTGACATTTAGTGGTGAAGGTTAAAGGTCACATGTAGTGGTGAGGGTTAAAGGTTAAATGTCACATGTAGTGGTGATGGTTAAAGATTAAAGGTCACATGTAGTGGTGAAGGTTGAAGGTGACATTTAGTGATGAAGGTTAAAGGTGACATGTAGTGGTCAAGGTTAAAGGCGAAATGTATTGGTGAGGGTTAAAGGTTAAAGGTGACATGTAGTGGTGAAGGTTAAATGTGACATTTAGTGGTGATGATTAAAGGTTAAAGGTTACATGTAGTGGTGATGGTTAAAGGTTAAAGGTGACATGTAGTGGTGAAGGTTAAAGGTTACATGTAGTGGTGATGGTTAAAGGGGACTTACTATGGTGGTGATGGGACTGGAACATTGTAGATGTTTGATCATCTGGTATCTGTCATAAAGAGGCTTCACCAGGTTTCTCTCCTGTTTAGTACCCTGGTGGCGGGGGCACAGAGAGAGAGACAGAGACAGAAAGAAGATGATAGATGAGTTTTTGGGGGTTTAACAAGCTTTTGTTGTTATAATTTGATAAATGTAACATAATAAAACTATGAATATACTAGTCTTCATAATATCTTTATAGTTATTTATAGTCATAGTGTTTTCTGCGATGGTAGCATCCGCTTACTGGTCGACCATGCAGGCTCTCAAAGTAGAGCAGACACTTCTGTAAAGTCATCTTCTCTAAGACTATCTGGCCTTGAGTCATATCCTGTAGGTGTGAGAGAGAGAGAGAGAGAGAGAGAGAGAGAGAGAGAGAGATAGAGAGAGGAGAGAGAGAGGAGAGAGAGAGAGAGAGAGAGAGAGGAGAGAGAGAGAGAGAGAGAGAGAGAGAGAGAGAGAGAGAGAGAGAGAGAGAGAGAGGAGAGAGAAGGTTGATTACTGTGTAGACATTCACCTAAAATTGTTCTCTCTTCCTTGTCTTTCACACACAAACACACACATGCATGCACACACACACACACACACACACACACACACACACACACACAACACACACACACACACACACACACACACACACACACACACACACACACACACACACACACACACACACACACACACACACACACACACACACACACACACACACACACACACACACACACACACACACACACACACACACACACACACACACACACACACACGCACCTTCATGTTATCGGGTAGACCTAGCTGCTGTCTCTTCTCTCTCAGTCTTCTGAACAGAGACTCTACTGTTTCCTCCAGAGTGGGTTTATGCTCTGGCACCGTGTGGTGGACGGATCCATACCTGCAGGACAAATCAAAATAATTGCCAATTGACTATTTCACAAATATATATATTTATATATTATATACAGTGTATACAGTACATTTTTTTTTCTTTTTTAGTTAATCAGCAATAACAATGTACTCCAGTATATGTGAAATATTGTGGAAAGACTTATGGCCGTCACTCAGCTGTGCATTTAACAACTAGGACTCCTCAACTAAAGAGATTCTGAATTCAAAGTCATAGGGCTGTCAACTGTGTTTCCTACATGAAAGCATGCAGAGGGACCTATTTAAAGTGATTGCCTATCAGAGATGATTATAATTTTTTAGGAAATATAAAAAAAAAAGTATAAAATATGACTAATGGACTAACAAACTGAACGATTCATCAATTCATCAACTTTTTTAAAGGGTGTTAAACATGACAAGCGCTACTAAGCATGATGCTTTGTTTCTTTAATTGTCTTACCTGCAGATCTCGCTGTTCTCCTGACCAGATCCATCACTGACCTGGTCTTTTAGCTCAAATACTGACTGTCTCAACTTCAGCTCTGGAGAGGAGAGGAGAGGAGAGGGAGAGAGGAGAGAACATGAGAGGACATGACAGGACAGGACAGGACAGGACAGGACAGGACAGGACAGGACAGGACAGGACAGGACAGGAGGGGAGAAGGTTTATCAAAATAACGTATGATTTATTATATCAAATTATGCTGTTTAGTGGTGAGCTTCTAGCTCTACCTCATTCATAACAATGATGGTGTTTAGTGGTGAGCTTCTAGCTCTACCTCATTCATAACAATGCACTTGAGTTTCACCTTCAACTTGACCATGGTTTTTCACAGTGTGTTTTACCTTTGAGCTGTTTGCGAGCCTTGGCCAGTTCAGTCATGATTTTGATCATCTCTGGGTTGGAATTCTTGTGATTGTGAGACGGCTGAGAGAGAGAGAACAGACTAATTAAATCTCTGTGCCAAATAGATTCTTACAACAGTGGATTAAATGCAGTTCGTTACCAATTAGATTAGTCAAACTGGCCAGAGAAGATACACAAGGACTGCAGTAATATATTTCAGTCACAAGTGGGCATTAATCGACTAGGAATGACGGTTGGTGTATCCAAGTCTTCAGTAGTAAAGTGACCTATGTCCAGTGGCGGCCGGCCGATAGTGGGCGCTAGAGCGCCGCCCTCCCTGGTTAAAAGAGAGAAGAAGAAGAAAATATATATATATATATATATATATATTTTTAGAGCCCTAGAAATAAAATAAACATGTTTAAAATGAATAATATTTACTCATTTTAAGTATGTTTGTGTTTCCAATGCACAATATAACGTTAATATATCAAATATAAATAATAGTTTTTCATTCACAGGAAGTCACTAGTAACTACCTCTCAGGCCGGGGTGAGACATATCGCGCACAGCAGGGCGTGCACTGGTTTCATCGCTGTATCCTCGCAGCCAATCAAATAGGTCAACGCACGTAACGCACTGTGCGTTGAAATATGATGTAATATGATGGAAGCCGGGCGCGTTTTCAAGCGATCTATATCATCTAAGCAAGCAGCGTCTATACTTTCCGTAGCCGCATTTCTCGGAGACGCTCTCTGATTGGCCGACGCCAGTTTCTACACTGGTTCGGCTTAGTTACTCTTCGAAGTTGGTTAAGGTTAGAGTTTGTCTTAGAGCATGACGGCAAGTTCTTTCGACGGTTAAACTTAGGCACTCTTTCAAAGTTGGTTAAGGTTAGAGTTTGTCTTAGAGCAGGGCGATAGAACGCCAGGTAGTTTGCAGGCTGTTCGATGTGGAAAGGGGCAAAGACACAGCTCATCACAGTACTTGTGTTGGTGTGCCTAACTTGGCTAACAAGAAGCTATTTGGCTAGCTGGATGCAGTCTGGACAGTGGATATACATCAACAGTCTGGGACTGTGGACATATACACTTTATCAAGCCCTCCTGGACCACGTTTCAACTAAACAAAGTGAGTTTATGCGGTCTCTCTCTCTCCCTCTCCCTCTCCCTCTCCCTCTCCCTCTCTCTCTCTCTCTCTCTCTCTCTCTCTCTCTCTCTCTCTCTCTCTCTCTCTCTCTCTCTCTCTCTCTCTCTCTCTCTCTCTCTCTCTCTCTCTCTCTCTCTCTCTCTCTCTCTCTCTCTCTCTCTCTCTCTCCTCTCTCTCTCTCTCTCGCTCTCTCGCTCTCATCGCTCTCTTGAACTATAACATTTAATCTTGCCGCGGGTGACGCATAATGAATGAATGAATGAATGGTAACTTGTTTAAAATGACAAGATATATATATATGTGTTCATTATTGGATTGATCATACGTGTACTAGTGTAGTATGAATGAACTCGACTTAACGTTGGAAACGGGGTAACGTTATGTCGAGACTCGAGTCAGTATTCGCTTGGTCAGCTGTCCGCTTGCCCCCCCCCCCGCACCCACCCAAATGTAGTTCACACCGGCTGCCACTGTCTGTCATAAGGGAATGTCAATCAATATAAGAATTCATAACGTATTATCATGGTATACAGTCTAATCCATATTTGTGATTATGAGTAACTGATCCAAAGCTAACTCAAAGGGGGGGTGGGGGGGTGAATGAATGTGGATGAGAGCCTTGACATTAAGTGATTGTAGCTACGGCTGTGGGGGTGCTGGAGATATGATCCAATATAATTGTATACGCCTGTGTCTCCTGAACACGGAGCGACCAATCCCAAATCGATCTGCACTTTCTCGGCCGAGCTATAGTAACTTTTCCGCACCTACTCCAAACTATGCATGCGCAGATTGCCCACGTTCATCCATCTGCGCATGCGCAGTTCAGGAGTAGGTGCGATAAATTTACTATAGCTCGGCGGAGAAAGTGCCGATCAACTTGGAACTGGTCTCTCCGTGTTCAGGAGACTCATGCGTAATTGCACGTCTATTGGATCATGTCTCAAGCACCCCCACAGCCGTAGCCAGTGCCGTCTGGGAGAAATGCGAGGCCCTGTGCAAGATTTAAACGCGACCCCCCCCCCCCCCCCCCCCCCCTAAAGGTAAAAAAATTTAAATAATAATAATTTTTTTTTGTGTGTATACAGTCAACGTATTCTTAAATAATAGCGCTGCCCGAGGCTGGGCATACAGTCAACGTATTCTTAAATAATAGCGCTGCCCGAGGCTTAGTGGCAATGCACCTGTACAGTCGTACAACCTGGCAGTAACAGGGAAAATGCATAAAACACCCCTGGAACCTGATAAACAAGCTTAAAGCCAGGTTAATTTTTCATGCACGACATGCAGATTTACAGTTTTGCCTTATTTGAATCGAACTCTATTTCTTCTGCTCCGATGCTGCACATTTGGTTTTCAAAAGTAGGATGCTCTTGGCCAAGACATCCACTCGCTCCCGTGGATAGCGCCGAATAGACCCCGTACCTGTACCCCCTCCCCTCGTGGATAATACCGGTCTTCTTCACATCTCTCTACCGACTACCAGACCGACGCCAACCAACTCCCCCTAGTGTTAGTCCTCCAACAATGCTTTGCACAAAAGTAAACGGGTCATTGAATGAAACCAATAGTATATCTGCAGAGCCCGGAACACTATTCTACAAACGTGTCTAATGTGAAATATATAAGCATGTAAGCAAAACTAGATTTTAGGTCTGTGATGGAAAGTGATTGTTAACATTCTATAAATGTTTCTTTTTATAAAAAAAAATGTCAATAAAAAATAAAAATAAATAATTAGCCACGCCCACTTCTGTAGTATATAATCAGGTGTAGTGGCCATGCTCACCCTTCCGAGCCCAAATTTCAAACGAAAAACGGACTGGGGTCGTCAGGGCCAAAAAAGCAAGACGCTTTGTCAGTAATTATATAACTAGGGTTATAGAATAACCTTCATTATATTTCATACTGGCTTCACGTCTTGCTTCGCCTATTGGACTAATGGGTGAAAAGCAAGCACGTAGCCCAGATAAATGTACCCCCTGAGGTCCCTTCAAGACCATTGAAAGCGGGGAGGGTCCTAGCCCCACACTCATCCTAACGAGGAGCATAAGGATAGAACACCAATACTGTGCGTAACAGGGCGCAGCTCCCTAAAACGCATGAAATGTGAGTAAACCGTGAGTAAAACCACAGTCTACATCACACATCCCAGCCATTTACAATAACAGCGGGATAACGGGATGAGACAGAGCTCTCAGTCCTGTCCATCAGATAGAATCTGACAAAAGGACCCGGGGAGGACCACCGCAGCCGCAGCGCAAATGTCCTCCACCGAGACCCCTCTAAGCAGGGCAGCAGAGGCCTGCTTAGAGGGGATTCAGTTGGATTCAGTGATTCAGTGATCATAACATGATTGCTATGGCAAAAAAATTCTAAGTCCCCAAAGCAGGTCCTAAAATAATACATAAAAGAATCTATAAACATTTCTGTGATAATTTATTTATTCAAGACGTGCACAACATAAAGTGGGATAGTGTATTTGAGTGTATTCATACTGAAGAAGCCCTAGGAGAATTTATGAAGTTATTTTCCTTGGTCTGTGACAAGCATGTGCCCATAAAAAAACGTACTGTAAGATCTATCAAAGCACCTTGGCTATACTGACCTAAGGAGCAACATGAAAGAAAGAGATAAACTAAAAATAATTGCTCTAAATTCACGGAATTCAGAAGATTGGTTAGCATATCGCTCTTTAAGAAATAAAGTGACCAAATTAAATAAACTGAAAAAAAGGCTATACTGCCAATCCAGAATTGAAGAAACAAAACATGATGGTAAAAAAAAACTCTGGAGTACTCTGAATCAAATCATGGGTAGAGACAAAATGGGTAAATGCCATCATTTATTGAATCGGGGGATGGTTTTATCACTAATCCTTTGGATATTGCAAATTATTTCAATAACTATTTCACAAATAAAGTAAATACTATAAGCGACAACATGCCACCTGTAAATGGTAACTTATCAGATTCAATTATAAAAAGTCAGATCATAAAGGACAAAGAATGTGAATTAGAATTTTTGGTCACAAATCTTTCAGAAATTGAAAAGCTATTGTCTGAATTAAAATGTGACAAACCCTCTGGTCACGACAATCTGGACAGTAGACTTGTGAAGCTATCAGCTGGAAGTATTGCTGTTCCGATGTGTCATATATTCAATTTGAGTCTTAAGGAAGGAATTTATCCGAAAATATGGAAGGTAGCTAAGGTCACTCCTCTACCAAAAAAATAGAAAAGAATCATTCACTGGACCAAATAGTAGGCCAATCAGTATTTTACCTGTTTTAGGTATACTTATGGAAAGAATTGCATTCAAACAAATTCAAAATTACTTCTCCCTTAATAACATACATTCTGACTTTCAACATTGATCATGAACTGCTGCTTACAAAACTAGCTGATTATGGTTTCAAACACTCTAACACGCTACTAACTGGATGAAAAGTTATTTATTCATGAGACAACAATGTGTCCTGTTTAATGGATCTTTATCAAGCGTTAAAACGCTACAATGTGGCATTCCTCAAGGAAGTTGCCTTGGACCATTATTATATTCAATATTTGTAAATGATATGCCACATAGTATAAGAAATGCAAGCAGTTCCATTTATGCAGATGACACTACAATATATGCTTCGGCAAGCAATGCCAAAGACCTCAGCAGTCTTCTTCAAAGTGAGTTAATGCAGATTTCTGAATGGGTCACGGTAAATAAGCTGAAACTAAAAGCATCCAAAACAAAATGTCCAATTATTTGTTCAAAGCATGCTCAGAGAGAGAATCACAGATTAAATATTTCTTTGCAGGGTGCAGATATTGAGCAAGTTAAGGAGGCCAGATTGCTTGGAGTTATAATAGATGAAACACTCTCTTGGTCAACTCACATTAACAATATTGTAACAAAAATGAGCAGAAGTATTTAAATTATTAGACGGAATGCCTATTTTTTAACTGACACAGCTACCAAGCAAGTCATACAATCACTAGTTTTGTCACATCTGGACTACTGTCCAGCAATCTGGTCAAATGCATCCAAACAAGACTTAAATAAAATACAGCTTACTCAAAATAGAGCTGCAAGACTTGCATTGCATAGCTCAATTAGAAACAGTGTTGAAAAAATGCACAAGGAACTGTCATGGATGAGAGTCAATGAGAGACTAGTGTGTAGTCTTATTTTGTTTATGAGAAATATTTATACTTTACATAAACCTGTGTGCCTCTTTTTGCAGCTGGTGCTTATTAGTGATGGTCATGGCTATGGCACTAGACACGCCTTGAGGGGTTGGTTCGCCCTGCCGAGACCCATAACTGAAGCCTTAAAGAAAACTGTAATGTACAGGGCAATGTCCTACTGGAATAGACTTCCACAATATTTGGTTTCAATTACCAGTAAGGTGGGATTCAAGAGGAGACTACGAGTGGCTGTAATGCAGAAAGAGATTGATTTTGGTTGGGTCTAATCTGTGTCTAATGAATGGGTTCTTGTGTTGGGTTATGTGTTGATTTGGAATGTCTTTGTCTAGTGGTTATGAGTTCAAGTTCAAGTTTCAAGTTTCTTTAATATTGTCATACAGAAGTACAGAATAATTTTATACTACATGCTTCTTTCTGTTACGCTCCAGAGACTGTGCTAGACAAAAGATAAGTATGAAATAAAATAGTATAGCATGTAAAAATAGAAGTAAAAAATAGAAGTCACGTACGTAGACACAGTGTTCAGTATATACATATGTACAATGTTCGATGCAGAATAGAAGTAACTGAGTTACCATATATACAATATACTATGCAATATACTAATATACAATATACTAAATAGTGCAAAGCAGAAATGGGATGAGGTACAATTTACAGTAAGGTGTACTGAGGTATGGGTTGTAGTGCAAATCCTTTACCAATAAATATAAAGTGTGTTTAGGTGTTCTAAAGTGTGGAGAGTGGATGCTGCAGTGTGTTGTTTGTTTAAAGTGAGTGTGTGCGTGTGGATGTGTGTGTTTGATGGTTGTTGCATAGTGTTATTGTTCGTTGACCAACCTGATGGCCTGGGGATAGAAGCTTCTTCTGAGTCTTTCTGTGCTTGCCATGAGACTCCGGTATCGCTTGCCTGACCGCAGCAGTTCAAAGAGGCAGTTGTTTGGGTGGCTGGAGTCCTTGATAATTCTCTTAGCCTTACCCCTGCACCACTTGTTGTAAATGTTCTGGAGGATGGGAAGCCCCCCTCCAATTGTGCGTTCGGCTGAACGTGCCACTCTCTGTAGTCTGCTACGGTCTTGTGCGGTGCTATTCCCAAACCAGGAGGTGATATTGCCAGTCAGGATGCTCTCTATTGTACATGAGTAGAAGTTCTTAAGGATCTTCTGACTGACTTGGAACTTCCTTAGGCGCCTGAGGAAGTAGAGGCGTTGTCGTGCCTTCTTCACAGGAGTATTAGAGGAGTATTATAGTATGAGTATGAGTGTATGGAATGTTGTGCTGTTTTTGAGCACGTTTTAGTTTTCTCTGAGATGTCTTCGTTTGTTGTTTTATTGATATTTGTTGTTTTATTGATATTTGTTATTGTTCTATATTAGAAAATTTGGCATAGATAGTTGTTTGTTGGTGTTTTATTGATATTTGTTTTGTTTTTATGTTGTTTTATTGATTATTCTTGTTTAATTTTATATGTTTGGATCCAGACCCCAGAAAGAATAGTCGCTCCTGAGGCAGTGACTAATGGGGATCTGAAATAAAGAAATAAAGAAATAAAGAGTGGAATGCGCTCTGATACCTGTGGGGGGAACCTGTCGCTCTTGCACAACCAATAGGACAGGCATTGTTTTGACAGTGCCTTACCTTTGTTAGGGCCACCGTGACAAACAAACAGTTGACTGGTAGCCCTTAGGTCCCATGTGCGCTTAAGCAAGCGCACGAATATAGGGGGAGGGTGGAAAGCCTTTAGCACAATGTCCCTGGCGCGATAAGAGCTCCTGATATTGAGCCGGATTGGGCCTTAGAGTAACACTGCTAGTATCCCCCATATAGAAAGGCACTCTGGTTGAACCAAAAACGTGCATAGCTCACCCACGCATTTAGCGGAGGTGACGGCCAGGAGAAACGCAGTCTTAAAAGACAGCTGATTCAACAGCGTACGCTCGAGTGTTTCAAAAGGGGCACCCAAAAGTTTAACTAAGACTAATTGGAGGTCCCAGCTTGGGGAGAAATTATGTTTAATAGGCTTGAGACACCGTGCACCCAGCAAAATGTATCACAAGAGGGCGGCTAAATAGTGGCTTGCTCTCAAAGCCTCTATGACATGAAGATAGCCGCAGCATACACCTTCACTGTTGAAGCCGAGAGCCTATCTAGGACAGACTGAAGGAAGGACAGAACCGATTTCAGAGGACATGAAACCGGGTCCAGACCCGTAGCCCGACACCACTCTATGCCACTTCCCTGCATAAACATAGAATAGAATAGAATAGAATAGAAATACTTTAATCATCCCGAGGGAAATTTGGCAACAGCCGTAGTGGATGGAGCGCGTGCACTCTGGATGGTAGTAATCCCATTGGCGTTAATACCTATCCTTTCCAAATTCAACCTCCCAGCAGCCAGGCCATCAGACGCTGCCTCAGGACAGGTGACCAAAACACAGAGCTGCGTGCTTGAGAGGGCTCCCCGAGACCATGGGATAGGCCATGGTGGAGCCACAAAAAATTTAATTAGAATGGGAAACCAACAGGCTGATCCATCGTAACCAGGATAAGAGTCCTGTGTTCCCGATGTACCCGCTCCAACAACTGGTGTATCAGATGGATGGGTGGAAATGCATACAGTATTCTGTGTGGCCACGGGCAGTCGCGGACTGGGACCATAATTCCTACCGGGAATTTGACTCAAGCAGGCCAGGCCAGGCCAGGCCCATACCCACCCCCCCCCCCCCCCCCCACTGCGTTTTGTATCTTGCCGCATTGTATCACGTGGTGGCACTGTAGAGGCTGTATACACTAGTATAAATGCGACCTTCAGCACCATGGACAGCGACTTATAGCTGTTCTATTTCACGGTCAGGTTCCAACAAACTGTCTTCTTTAACTCCCAGCAGTACATCCAATAAAGTGATCAAGTGATCAACATCCGGAGTTTCCACGTCAATTTCAATGTCCATCTGATTCAAAACTTGTGTAGTACCTCTGATTGCGCCCCGCTTTCATCTCATTCTTTCAATTTTTGTCCGACGTTCGTCTTCACCCATTCTAGAGCGATCCAAAATGTTCATATCTCCCGGGTTTCGGCAGTTACTTACTTCGAAGCAGAGAATATTATGTACAAGGCGGAAGAGCCCTTCGGAGCTAAACCAATCAGAGAGGGTCTTCGCTGTACGCGGGCTAGCCAATCAGAGAGCGTCTTCGCAAACTGCGGCTACGGAAAAAAATCACGCATTCCTGCCTGCCTGTACGTTAATGCCAAGCAAGCAGTGCAAAAATGCTTCCGCATTCGTCACCGCACGCTAGTGCGGTAAAGCGCCCTTCTTTTCAGACAAATGCTACCGTGCGTGCACCGGCGGCGGCGTGCTCGCTCAGGTGCGTGCGTGCGCCGGCGTGCTCGCGCGAGGTGCCCGCGCATGCGCATGAGATCCCGCCTTGAGCGGAGCTCAATATATACAAGTCACCGCCCCATATTCAGTATCTACCAATAGCTCAATTGGCAAGGACACATGGCTGTGGATCCTATGGCTTGTTTGCTGGCGAGTTCGAATCCCATCGAAAATATTTTTTAACGTGATTTTTTTTTAACGTGTATTATTTCGCCGGTTAAGGTTATTTCGCCGGTTAAGGTTAGGCATGGTTAAGGTTAAGGTTAAGGTTAGGCATTGTTTCGGAGTTGGTTAAGGTTAGAACGGTTAAGTTTAGGCGCTGTTAAGGAGCTGGTTAAGGTTAGAGTTTGTCAAAGAGAATGGCAATATAATTTCTATGGTTAAGGTTAGGCATGGTTTCGGAGTTGGTTAAGGTTAGAACGGTTAAGTTTAGGCGTTGTTAAGGAGCTGGTTAAGGTTAGAGTTTGTCAAAGAGAATGGCAATAGACAGCCTATTTCCGCACGACCTGGGCGCTGGGCGGCGGAAAATGAAGGGCGCATTACTGCATGCCACTACGATAAATTTTTGCACTGCTTGCTTGGCATAAAGCTACACGCTTCCTGCCTGCTTGCCTGAACTTATATATGCGCAAATAGAAACATGTATACCTACCTGGCCTGCTTCGGAGTTCAGTGGCCTGACTGCGGGCAAAAAAAAAAAAAAAAAAGCATTTGCCAGTCTGCCAGGGCAGCCAGGCCATGCCAGTCTGCCAGGCCACCGGGAAAACTCCCGGTGCTCCCGATGGCCAGTCCGCTAGTGGCCACAGGTATACAGAGAAGGCATCCTCTCCCAGAGGGGGGTTGTCCTTCTGACTGACTGTGAACCACATGGGGCACTGGTGGAACTGACTGCTCACAAACAGGTCCACGGTGGCCTCCCTGAACTGATTCCAGATCAGTCTGACTATGTCTGGGTCTAGTCTACACTCGTCTGGGTAGGGACCTCCTTGTGACATTAAGTCTGCTCCCACATTTTCTTTGCCAGAAATGTGGAGAGCCCTCAGGCTGTGCAGATTGCGAGATGCCCATAGCCAGAACTCGACTTCTGCCTGGTGGAGACAGGGGGAGCGCACCCCTCCATGTCTGTTCACATAAGCCGCTGACATTATGCTGTCTGTCCTGACCAGGACATGCTTGTTCCTCTGTGATAAGTCTCTGAGGACCAAATGCACTGCATTCAGTTCCAATACATTGATATGTAGGGTAGACAGAGCAGGCCAACTGCCTCCTACTGCGTTGGTCTGACATATCCCCCCACCCCGGAAGTGGGCGTGGCTAGGTAGATGTAAGGTGCATGAAAAGTTCTTTCAACGTGCGCAATAGGCGCGTGCATAGTCCAATAGGCGAAGCAAGACGCGAAGCCAGTATGAAATATAACTGCATTTTGAATAGAATTGTGGACGGAGCTCCCATTTTATTACATTAAAGCAGAACGTTTGACCTCCCTACTACTTCCTACAACACGTTTTGTCTCCCAGTGGTAACAAGGTTTTCAAACGTTTCCATGACGACATTAGACTTGACTTGACAGGATGTCGAACATGCGCATGAACCTCCAACCGGCGCCGACTACTTCCGTCGACAAAAGGGCAATTTCCTTATCCTTCAAAAATCCCCGTCTATGGGCACAAGTTTTGGAGCTAGCAAGCTACACTCTCCCCTGATGTTGTTTTGAAAGTTGCATTTAGCTCCCTAGACGATTGTGATTGGTTTGAAAAATATTTATACAACCCAGGATGTTTTTTCCCCAACTTAGTGCAATGACAATGGGTTCTGGCAGACGTATCTGTTTCCCTGGCACGTCCTCTTATTACTATTGTAGACTGTCACTTCCACTAACCAATATATTCCAACGGTAACCCATCAGGCTGATTTGTGAGTGTTCTATATGAACAACCAGATTAAGAGGTGGGGGCTTCACCACTGTGCTTTATACACTATGTGGCTGTGTCTCAAATGCAAGGGAACATACTGTTTAGGTAGCATTTCTAGGTTAGGCAGGAAGTTGAAATGCTCTAAATTTAGGCTCAAATAGGGAGGAATCAGTGGGCATCCTTCCTTAAGTCAAGTCAAGAGTCAAGAGTTTTATTTGTCACGGCATACAAGCATACAGTGAAATGCGGGTGGTCATACCCGCAGCGATTGTGCAATAATACAAGTAATAGGAATAAGACATAACAGGTATAATGTACATAAAGGTTACAAAAAGCATGGTAAAAGACATGCGAAGGTCCTGCGATAGTGCAATACAGTGTTAGCTACGAATGAGGCACTGGGTCTTATGTACACTACTATACAATACTATACTATACAATATACAGTTATACTATACTAAGGTACCTCGTAAGGTACCTCGTTTAAGGTACCTCGTTTTGGAAAATCTGAAGCAAGCATGCTATGGTAGTCAGGCACGTGCACACATAGAGCCCAAGGGGTGCTTGAGCTAGGGCTGTCTTAAATACTTCGAAGCTTCGAAGCTTCGTCCGATGGCACAAGCTTCGAACATAAAAAAAAAATATCAAAGTAAAAAAAATAAAAAATAAAAATAAAAAAAACGTTTTCAATTTTATTTTTTATTTTTACTTTTTACTTCTGTGTGTGTGTGTGTGTGTGTGTGTGTGTGTGTGTGTGTGTGTGTGTGTGTGTGTGTGTGTGTGTGTGTGTGTGTGTGTGTGTGTGTGTGTGTGTGTGTGTGTGTGTGTGTGTGTGTGTGTGTGTGTGTGTGTGTGTGTGTGTGTGTGTGTGTGTGTGTGTGTGTGTGTGTGTGTGTGTGTGTGTGTGTGTGTGTGTGTGTCAAAAATAGATGCCTCTCCTTGAGATGTAACTATAGAGATAGAGACTGTGCATTTGACCTTCATAAGAACAAATGGGATTAGCCATTGGCCCCACAAATCAGAGGCCTTGGCTTTTGTAGACTGATGATTTCGATGTTTTGCCATGGACATGTTCATAAACTTGCTGTAGTTCTAGCCAGATTTAGTTCTAGCTCCCTGTTCCTCGTACCTGGCTAACTGAGTTAGCCGGATAATTTTCAGGATAACTTGACTTAAGCTAGACCTTTCCGTTCCTCAAAGTGCGATTGTCTAAATCACTATGGCAACAGATCAGAAAGTTTGAACCTGGTCCAGCACAGGGTTTAGTTCAGTTAGCTCGATAAGCTGGCCACGCCCTCGCAAAGAAATGCCAGCTCCCTTCCTGAAATAATCGTCACAGTCTAGAACCCATTATACCATTCTGAATTACGTTTTTGTGCTTTGTTTTTCTAGAGGGGGCTTTTGAAATGTAAAATAATATACCTAAAATGCTGATAATAAATCATATTCAGCCTATGGATTTACTTTGTCCTAAATAATGCACGTCATATATACGGCGCTCGGAGTCGCGATATTTAATAACGGCGCATTGCAAATGTGAATCCCGCAGGGATATTTTTAATGAATGAAACCTATCGGGCGTTTGGCTCTGATTAGTTTCATATTCTCCGCTGTGGATGTATTTGCTTAACGGAGCGCCCGGATTGTGTTTCATTCAAGCATAAATTGAAGCATCTATGTGTGGATTGTGTATGTGAATTACGACGAATCTGAATATGTGGATTGTTGAATTGTATGTATCACTGTCACTCACACGTTATTGTGATATTGTAACTGGGATTAAAATGTTTGAGGAGATGCGCTGTTTGACGGATTTGATGACGTGGACGTGATTTGAGAAAATTAATGAGCAATTACAAGCCTTTGACGGTTTGATGAATGAATTTGAGAAAATGCATTTATCTGTTCAAGCACTGTTATCTGATGATGAACAAGAAGGTGATTAACATGACTGGTGTCACTGGTATAAACCAAAGGTTAATCAATTCAATGCATGTATGGATGATGTCCGAAACAGATTAAAACTTGATTAATAGTGAAACTGCAAGCCTCCAAGCCTCTCTGACACGTTATTTGGGGGGTCGCGCATTGAAAACTTTGGGAACCATGTATTTATATAGTACATGATACCTAAGCACATACAGTACAGATTAGGGATGTCCCGATCCGATCACGTGATCGGGATCGGGGCCGATCACGTGATTTTCCGAAGATTGGGATCGGCAGAAAATTTTAAATAATCTGGATTTTTTTTTTATTATTATTATTATTCAACAAACATGACCATGTTCACGTCTTAAACTCATACTGAGGCCTTAGTTTTGGTTTTAAATTGCATATCATCATTCATTTATTTATTGTCACACAGAGCAGAAGAATTTTGCCAAAACAAACCAATAGTATCCAGCTGCAGAACGGCAGACCAGTAACACTCTCAGACCCAAATTAAAATATATATATATATTTTTTTTAATCCCAATTTCTCACATTACATTCACCCTGAATGTTGACGTTATCCAGGTGAAAAGTTAACTTCATTCAAGCGAGGCATTGCAATCCTTGACATAAATCATTTGATGTATAATTAAATCAAAGGAAATGCGTTTGGGTCTGAGAGTGTGGCTGGTCTGCCGTTCTGCAGCTGGATACTATTGGTTTGTTTTGGCAAAATTCTTCTGCTCTGTGTGACAATAAATAAATTAATGATGATATGCAATTTAAAACCAAAACTAAGGCCTCAGTATGAGTTTAAGATGTGAACATTGTCATGTTTGTTGGAAATTTTTTTTTTAAACATTATCCGATCGGGAAATATCGGGATCGGATCGGGAGCAAAAAAACGTGATCGGGACATCCCTAGTACAGATATCCTCATAAGTATCTCTATTAATTCGTATCAATTAGATACTCTTTGGGTTTGTTTTTATCTACTTATTCTGAAAAGATTTAACTAATTATTTTTGCTAGCAAGATCTCATTCGATTATTCATTCCATTAAGCCTACTGCCAGCAGGCACATTTAAATAAATTGAATCTGATTGATTGGGGTTCAAGTTTCAAGTTTCTTTAATAGTTGTCATACAGAAGTACAGAATACTTTTATACAAAATGCTTCTTACTGTTACGCTCCAGAGACTGTGCAAGACAAGATAAGTATGAAATAAAATAACATAGTATAGCATGTAAATTAGAAGTAAAAAATTAGGTCACAGTGTTCAGTATAGACATATGTACAATGTTCGATGCAGAATAGACGTAACTGAGTTACCATATAATATACAATATACTATGCAGTGTACTAATATACAATACTATATAGTGCAAGGCAGAAATGGGATGAGGTGCAATTTAGGTACAATTTACAGTAGGTGTGCGAGTTGTAGTGCAAATCCTTTATCAATAAATATAAAGTGTGTTTGTGTGATTTAAAGTGTGGAGAGTGGGTGCTGCAGTGTGTTGTTTGTTTAAGTGAGTGTGTGCTGTGTGCATTTGATGGTTGTTGCATAGTGTTTATTGTTCGTTTAGCAGCCTGATGGCCTGGGGATAGAAGCTTCTTCTGAGTCTTTCTGTGCTCGCCTTAAGACTCCGGTATCGCTTGCCTGACCGCAGCAGTTCAAAGAGGCAGTTGTTCGGGTAATTAGCCTATAGATTATGCATTTAACTTGTCGGCGAGGCTATTGAGCCGTACTGTATTGTACCCATTCTGCAATCTGTTAATAAAGTTTTCAATCAATCAATACCATTAGAAAATCAGGATTTCTGCGATCGACACCTGCTGTCTTTTCAGGTGAGGTGGCTGCGAGCAATTATCCTGCGTGTTATCTCTGTTGTAATAGGTAGCCAGACCATGTGTTTATCTCTGTTGTAATAGGTAGTCAGACAGTGTGTCTATCCCTGCTGTAATAGGTAGCCAGACAGTGGGTCTCATTCTCCAAAAATGTTCAAAGAGTTCTTTTGGAAGACTTATCTTGGAACCACTGAGACAGAATCAATGACAAGTTCACTCTGAGTCCCGAACGTGCTGGTAATATGTCTTAAGTGGCTGAAACGGTCACACCTGTGACAAGATCTGGTACCTGCTTGGCGAATGTGATTCTGTCTTAAACTCAAAAGCGCGTTCCCGTTCAGGTCATTTGCATACAAAACAACGCCTCCAGAGCTCCTTATAAGGCAACTAGTGACGCAGCTGTGTGAAAATGGAATGGCGGAAGTGCTTTGCGAGTCTTGCGACCCATCAAAACTAGATTAGATTAATGTATTGGCATCATATATAGTACAGTTTGTGGTACACCTGCCGCAGCGCGCGCACACACACACACGTGCGCGCGCAGTACTGTATATGAATGAATTAATTAAATATAATATATATAGCCTACGGCGTAATGAATGAACGCAGTATGGCTTGTTATTCCATTAATGACTTGTTTCATTAGGATTTGGTAGATGCTGTATGTGTGCTCTGCCCTATGTACAGTATAGGTACAGTCTGTATACATGCGGACTGTGCTTGTACTGTGCGTGGGGCAGAGCATGTGTATAGTGCTGGATCCTAATGAAACAGGTAACTGGAATATATTAAGCCTATACTGTTCATTCATTAGACACGTAGGCGCACACAAGACTTGTTATGGAATATTAATGCAGTCTATTTCCACCGATTAGCTTTAGTTCTTATTTATTTATTTATTTATTTATCCACTGTCATTTCAGTGTTGGTGTATAGGCTATATGGTGTATTTCAATATAAGTTTAATTGATTAATGATATATTCGAAGGAATGCAGGTTTATAGCTATATCAACCCCCTCCAATGTACAGTAAATGACCAAGTATAGTTTTGTCAATATTCCAATGTACAGTTTTGTTTGTACAGTGTCCCCCACCCACCCCTCCTGCCCAACCTCCTCCAACAGTTTCTACGTCAAATGTACTCTCTTTTCTGGACTCTTTTTGTATCACAAACAGTACTGTATTTGAAAATCTGGTATGTCATAAATGTATAGATGTAGCAGTACTGTCTATCTGTATGTCGTGTGTGTCATATATGTTATGATGAATTGAAAATGGGGGACCCTGATGTAAACAAGACGAAAGTCTTTCTCTGGTCTGCATCGCCTTAACAATTGTATGTAATTGAGCTGTACTGTACTGTACCCATTCTGCAATCTGTTAATAAAGTTTTCAATCAATCAATCAATCAATCAATCAATCAATCAAACAAAGGTCTGTCCCATTGTATACCAATCAATGGGATACATTGCATGTTGACCTGCATTCTTTCAAATATATATAATTAATCATTAAAACAGATGTGTAACAAATAAGAAATACAAATTCCACAGAAGGCATTAAATAATTATTATTTTCATTTATTATATTTATAATTATATTATAAATATTATTATTTATTATAATATAATTATAGTTGCATAATTGTGTTTGAATATCTGAGTAATTAAAGTAATTATACATTTGTCCAACATAGCTGGTTCAGATGCGTAATTTCTTATTGTACAAATATTGTCATATTTATTTTAATTATGAATTCTTCTGCCCCCTTAGCGACTATTTTGTGTTTTTTGCCTATATTTCTTTGTGTTTCTGTGTACAATGATGGCTGTGTTGATTATTATGTTATGAAATTGGGTCAGTTTGGTCATTGTCTATATATATCCAATATGTAAAACGATCATCATTAGAATACCTATAAAAAAAAGTTATAGACCTTAGCTTGCCAATTAACATAGTGTGTTTTTTTCTTCCCATTGACTCCCATGTTAAAACGCTGATTTTTAATCTGCACTCATTCATTAAATTGTCGCTGTAATTATCAAATAAACGCTCTTTTCATACTGCCGTGAGCCAGTGCATGTTCCAGAGAGTCTGTTACCGAATTATGACGCACGGAGGCGCAATTGCACTATGGCCAAAGAACCGGGGCATTGTGCTCCTCGTGTCACAGCGGCTGAGCTGTGCCGAGGTGCCGCTCCCCTTGCGCGGCTCTGCTCTCACTAATTTGCGGAAGAGCCATGGAGCCATGGTGCTTCAACAGACAGCGGTGTGTCTTCAGAATGTACTGGGAGAAACGTTTACTGTAACCCCACGGACATAATAAGCAAATAAGCAGTGCTTACTAACGTTATTAGTTACGCTATTTCTGACCAAATTAGTCATTCATTTGTAAATATAAAGACAGATTATTTTTCACACGGACTTGGTGCATGTTTTCCACGCTGTAATATGGGGTTGAAAACTTGCGGGAAGATAAGTGGTTAAAATTCGGAAATAGTTGTAATCTTTTACAGATATATTGAGGTTATGCTCTTAGTGCTCTTCCTGAAAAAAATAATTTTTTTAAATATTAAAAATTAAGAATTATATGGCCTTGAACTTGATGCAACACTTTCCTGCTTAGCATTATAACTCTGCTAACTTGTTAAGGGGGCATAAGAGTTTTAATTCCAAGGAGGCCTGTAGCGTTAACATGAAGGAATCACTATGAGAACACAGTCTGTCAAGTTAATAACATTTTCAATTAGTCAATAAATCATAAGAGTGCTCCTCAGCACTCTTAAATCTGCTCTCAGCCACGCTCAAATCTGATCTCAGGAAAATTTGGGGACTCGCGCTCCCAGCCCTAATATGTCTTAAATGGGAAGAAATCTGCCTAAGAGGACATTTTTGGTCGTAAATTCGTTCGGGAATGAGACCCAGTGTCTATCTCTGTTGTAATAGGTAGCCAGACCGTGTGGCGGGGGAAGATGCTTTTTGTATCCATAGGTGTTCCAAAAGCATGTTGAACCTCTATGTTGTTTCAATGCAATGTGATTTGATCTGCAGATTGTAATGCGTGCATGTGTGTGTGTACCTTGTAGTTCATTTCCTGTTCAAATCGTTCATCAAACTTCCTGACTTTCTTCTTCAGGGCCTGGATGTGTCTGGTGAGCAGAGGGATGGAGGGACGGGACTCTTTCACATCCTCTGATCCTTCAGTTCTACCCAGACCTCTGGCCCTGCACGCACGCATGCAGACACACACACACGCACACACGCACACACACACACACACCCACCCACCCCCACACACACACACACACACACACACACACACACACACACACAAATATAAGATTAGAAAAGAGAAATTGCATGAAACTCTCTCTCTTTCTCTCTATCTCTCACACACACACACACACACACACACACACACACACACACACACACACACACACACACACACACACACACACACACACACACACACACACACACACACACACACACACACACACACACACACACACACACACACACACACACACACACACACACACACACACACACACACACACACACACACACACACTAAATACTAATCTATTTAAATGTCAGTGTGTCCCTCCAACTTTTAAAATGCCACGATATCTGTTTAACTTACTCAGAAAAAGAAGACTAGCAATTATAGATAAATATAACTCACTGTTTTGTTTATTGGTTTGAAACCAAACAGTAGAGAACATACGCGCTTTACCGGGTCTTGGGTGTGGTCACATACTGTACAATACAAGTGCTTTTTGGAAGCCTCAGGTGTATTGATGTAGGGCTGTCCTCCATTTAAGAAAGTCTTTATAGTCAACTTATAGTCATAGGACTTATCGACTTACTTACAGTCAGGACTTATCGACTTATAGTCAGAGGCCTTATCGACTCCATAGGACTTAACAACGTACTGTACAGTCATAGGACTTATCGACTTACAGTCATATGACTTATCGATTTATAGTCGTAGGACTTATTGACTTAGTCATATGACTTATTGACTTTTATGACAAATCTGTAAAATTGTGTTTTCCACATTCAATCATACAGAAGGACCGCTTTAAATGCACTCGTTACCAGAAAGGATGTGCTTATAATTTAATTTCTCAGGAAATAACAGGAAAAAAGCTAAGAAAACAACTAATTGACTAATTGGTCAACTAAGACCAAAACCGACGGATTAACTGACTAACCAACTAAGAAAGAGGAGGCCCTACATGAGACACTAGAAACAGCTCCTTCCAGAAGTGTCTTCTTAAATAGGACGATAGAAGAGCAAGTGTCCTCCAACCAATCACAATCCTTTTCTCGGAGCTGGAGACGTTGTCCTTAGCGCTCCTAATTAAGGAGAAACATTCAAGCGATGTGCTATAGTATCCCCTCGGTTTAAAAGTAGCTCTTCACGCTCCAAATTAAGGAGAAACACTGAAGCGATGTCCTATAGTGTCCCCTCGGTTTAAATGTAGCTCTTCACGCTCCGAGCAGCTAAGTGTGTCAGACCCGTCAGTGAGCGCCATGGATTTTGAGTCAGTTAAAACAACAGAATCAGCGGAGTGAGAAAACAGGTCAGGTTCATGTTTCATTCATTAGACCAAGGGTTCTCAACGTGGGGTCTGAGGGAACATTGGGAACAGTTTGATTTCACTTGAAGTCAGACCAATGAGAGAATGTGAAAATAATGAATATTCTGTACATAGCTTTCACTCTCTCCACTATCACCCAACCTACTGTGCATGTGCAGTACAGACAGTTAGGGAATTCTGGACTAAATCATTTCTAACAACAATATTCTCAGATGGACGTCCCTGAGACAGAATGTTCTCTGCAGTCTAATCAGTATGAGGGCCCTTGACACAAACAAGGTTAAGAACCACTGCACATAAGGGGGCGGCTGGGTAGCGCAGTGGATAATGCACTCGCCTACCACCGCAGAGACTCTGGGATTGAATCCAGCTGTCAGCGGTACCTCCGGCTTGGTCAGTCGTCCCTACTAACACAATTGGCAGTGTTAGCGGGTGGGAAGCCGGCGGGGTATGTGTCCTGGTCGTTGTAAACTGTGGTTCCTACTGGTCGGTAGGGGCGCCTGTTCAGCAGGGAGGGGATCAGGGGAAATAGCGTGAACCTCCGCACGCGTTACATTCCCCCAGTGAGAGTCCTCACTGTCAGGTGAAAAGAAGCGGCTGGCTGACTCCACATGTATCGGAGGAGGCATGTGGTAGTTCTACACCCTCCCTAGGCCGACAGTGGGGCAATGCGTGCAACGACCAGGTCAATGGTCTCTAACTACACACCCTCAAGACCCCAATGCTCTGCATCTTCTGGCCATCTTAGACCCACTCCTATCTGAGCTCCGGGAGGGTCATCAAGGAGAAGCCGCCTTTTCTCAGTCCTTGCCCCACAATGGTGGAATGAATTACCCACCCCAGTTAGGACAGCCGAAACCCATCCAATCTTTCGCCGTTGACTAAAGACATACTTCTACAACCATTATCTGAAATTAAAAAAAATTTAAATAAAAAAATCTAACCCTAACTAACCTTACTATCATGGACATGTCCTAATAAACTAACCTACACTGTAGCACGCAACACTTTGATGAACATTGTTACTCAGCTGATAGAGTTGTGCCCTTCCTGATGACTTGTCATACAGAACTTGTAAGTCGCTTTGGATAAAAGCATCAGCTAAATGACTAAATGTAAATGTAAATGTATAATGACTAAATTGGGATGGGAGAAAAAATACAGAAAAAAATAGAAGAACCACTCCATTAGACAGTAGACAGTGGAGGGTGATGGGTAATGGGAGCCTGACATGTTGAGATCCAAGGTAGGCTACCCAAGTTAAGCCAAGGGAGACATATAGCTTGTTTTAGCCCTCCATGGGTCTGACGTGTCAAGCTATAGGGAAATGAGAGCAGGAGAGGGACTTGACATGTGACCCTATTTGTTTTTAATTATGTACATTTTATTACCTTTGTTTACTAGAGGTGTAACGATACACACATTTTCAGATTCAATAAAAATTTTGCTTTTGAGGCCATGATTAAAATATGCACTAAATGCATTCAAATATTCATACCGTGATGGGTATGTGATGCGTATGTTAAGGGTATGGGAAGGGTATGTGAAGGGTATGTGATGGGTATGTGAAGGGTATGTGAAGGGTATGTGATGGGTATGTGATGCGTATGTTAAGGGTATGTGATGGGTATGTGATATGGGTATGTGACGGGTATGTGACGGGTATGTGACGGGTATGTGACGGGTATGTGAAGGGTATGTGATGGGTATGTGATGGGTAATACAATTCTATATACGACCCCAAAACTGATTTGGCAGAATATTGTGTAACAGTTAGGCTAATAGGACATGTATGTATTCACTTTAGACTGATGAACTACTGTCTTACAGAGTTTTAATCACTATGTCCAATATATAATCTAATAATCGAATAATCTAAATCTAATCTAATATATAATCTAAAAATGCTAAATGCTAAAATGCTAAATATATGATCTGATGAATTCACATAAGGTGCGGTATGCATTTCTTTGTCAACACGGTTTAACAGACAGACAGACAGACAGGCAGACTCACAGTATAAACGGCTGTGAGCACGGCGGCGATGGGGCGGTCTCTGGGTCAGAGTTGAAGCGCAGGCTGTGGGTGAGGCTGGAGCAGCGGGGTGAGGGCAGCGGGCTGTGGCTTCCGGCGATGAGGTGTAGAAGTGCACCCATTCCTCCTACTCCCCCTTCTCTCTCTCCTCCTCTGTCACCTCCCACTCCTCCTCCTCCTCCTCCTCCTCCTCCTCCTCCTCCTCCTCCTCCTCCTCCTCCTCCTGCTCCTCTTTCGCTGTGCCCTCCTGGACCGGTCCACTGAGGAGAGTAGGGGGAGTGGTGGTTGGGGCTGGAGGTTGGAGGTCCTCCATCAGCCGTTAGAGGCTGGAGGAGGTGGAGAGGTTGATGGTGCTGCAGGTAGGTCAGGGGTTGAGGCTGGTTCTTGGCGACTGGGGCGGCGGTCTGGCCAGGGCTGTCAGTAGCTCTGCAGAGACACGGGAAAACACAGTTTAAAACACCAATCAAACAGAGACACAGGGAAAACACAGTTTAAAACACCAATCAAACAGAGACACAGTGAAAACACAGTTTAAAACACCAATCAAACAGAGACGCAGAGAAAACACAGTTTAAAACACCAATCAAACAGAGACACAGGGAAAACACTGTTTAAAACACCAAACACACAGAGACACAGAGAAAACACTGTTTAAAACACCAAACACACAGAGACACAGATAAAACACTGTTTAAAACACCAAACAAACAGAGACACAGAGAAAACACAGTTTAAAACACCAATCAAACAGAGACACAGTGAAAACACAGTTTAAAACACCAATCAAACAGAGACACAGAAAAAACACAGTTTAAAACACCAATCAAACAGAGACACAGGGAAAACACCGTTTAAAACACCAAACACACAGAGACACAGAGAAAACACTGTTTAAAACACCAAACACACAGAGACACAGATAAAACACTGTTTAAAACACCAAACAAACAGAGACACAGAGAAAACACTGTTTAAAACACCAAACAAACAGAGGCACAGAGAAAACACAGTTTAAAACATCAATCAAATATACTGAGAATTATCTGAAATGGATAAACACTGTGGAGTAGGATCTGAGCTGATAAAACACTGTGGAGTAGGATCTGAGCTGATAAAACACTGTCCAATAGGATCTGACATGATGAAAACACTGTCCAATAGGATCTGAGCTGATAAAACACTGTCCAATAGGATCTGAAATGATGAAACACTGTCCAATAGGATTTGAGCTGATAAAACACTGTCCAGTAGGATCTGACATGATGAAACACTGTCCAATAGGATCTGAGCTGATAAAACACTGTCAGAGTAGGTACAGTACAATGTCACAAAAACAAAAAATAATTCACACACTGGACAAAACAGCTTTAGTGTTTAGTGACAAGCTAGTCACGTCCTTGTTGCTTAGGATAATTATGTGTGTTGTTAGGCTGCATCTTGGTTTGACTGTGTCTGGTCAGGGTACTCAATGATAGAAGGTTACTTGGACTCCATCTTCAACAAGGCTGGTGTTTTAGTTAACCAGGTGACAATTTGCTGTATTTGTGGTGCTTTGGGGTGATGAGCAGGGCCTGAATAAAGGTCCAGTTGACAAGGATCCACTTAGGGATCCTGGGGCAAGGAACACAGGGTTAGCAACATCATGCCAGACAGTGTTTAAATAGAGCCTGTACTAGTTAACATCATGCCAGACAGTCAACATTATGCCAGACAGTGATTAAATAGAGCCTCATCGCAGTGCGTTCAATGTACTAGATTGTATTCTTCTATCAAATTATTAATGTCAGGTCAAATATGTCAGGTCAGCTTGACCCACAGTAACGTGGCTTAGCTGGAAATTGCTACCAAGTTTCCATGGTTCCCTCAGCCTGTGACACATCTATAAACCACCAGAGTGAGTTTGGTAATTGCTGATGTGTGGTAAACTGAACGAATGAGTCTGGCCTCTGTAATCTTGAATGTTTTTGTTCAATACCCTTTTCATTGTTCCTGTCTTTCTTTCTTTCTCTCTCCCTTAATCCCTCTCTCCCTCTCCCCCCCTCCCCCTCTCTCCCCCTCTCTCCCCCTCTCTCTCTCTCTCTCTCTCTCTCTCTCTCTCTCTCTCTCTCTCTCTCTCTCTCTCTCTCTCTCTCTCTCTCTCTCCTCTCTCTCTCTCTCTCTCTCTCTCTCTCTCTCTCTCTCTCTCTCTCTCTCTCTCTCTCTCTCTCTCTCTCTCTCTCTCTCTCTCTCTCTCTCTCTCTCTCTCTCTCTCTCTCTCTCTCTCTCTCTCTCTCTCTCTCTCTCTCTCTCTCTCTCTCTCTCTCTCTCTCTCTCTCTCTCTCTCTCTCTCTCTCTCTCACACGACATCCGGCCTTTTCTTCTCTGACTCAGTCATTTAATTCAGATGTTCTGGTTAAACACCCAGGAAGGTACAGAATGAAACCAGACTGAGAAGAACACAGACACACACCCAGGAAAGTACAGAATGAAACCAGACTGAGCAGAACACAGACACATACCCGTGCACTAACAAACATGCTCACATGCGCTCACACATAGCAAACAAGCAGATCAGAAGGGAAACAGTGTCTATCCGGCAATTGAAGGAAATAACCAGTCTCCTTTGATTACTGTAGGTCGGTCAAAACAGGCTGTTGCGGTGTCACTTCCTGTTATTTAGCATAATCATGTTATTCTCTGTCACTTTCTGACAATTATTTAGCATAATCATGTTATTCTCTGTCACTTTCTCTCCATTATTTAACATAATTGTGTTATTCTCTGTGAACGATTGGAAGTGAACAAGCCTTTTTATGTGTTGAAAAAGGTCTGCAGACCAAAAGGTTTAAATAGCCATAATGCTCATGTCTCATATCTCCAGACCCGTTCATACGATCGACTTGGTGGGTGTATTGCTGAGGGCTGGAGTACGTCCACTGTTGAATGTGAAGTTGATTAGGTTCTTATAGAGTCAAATACATGATGAGACCAGGGACGCGGGAAGTACAGGTGCTGCGGGTGCGCCAGCACCCCCTGCTGGCGGGGAGTGTAACTGCAACTGCAAGGTTGTTTTGGCTTTTATTCCATTGTAATACCGAGGCTACTCAATGTCACAGAGCGGAGCGGCACTGCAGATTTACCCTACTCTTGGAATTCATTGCCAGATCCTCATAGGGGCGCTGTCTTGATAATGCAGTGTTATTAAAGCAGCGTGTAGCTGACTCATGAACTGGTTGGGATTCGAATAGACGCGGCCTGGAAGCGTCAACACGGAACTGGAAATCTGTTGGTAAATAAATAGACGCAGCCTGGAATAGTTTTTGGACGCTGAATTCGCAGTAAAGAGCCCCCGGGAGGGTGGTCCAAGACCTTTTGCATGTCGGCGATGTATGCAGGGAACGTATTGCAGAGGGAGGACTGACTGAAGTGGAGAGCTGTCGCCCATTCTAACGCAGGACCCTTGAGCAGACCCTGCCGACAGGTAAGCGATTTTAGATGTATCACTTTGGAAGGTGTGCGACTGTTGTCCGAATACTAGTGAACATTGAAAAATAAAGGCACAACATTTAGAGACGTCACCGTCGTAGCGTTCTGGTGCGGGGACGTGGGGCTCTCTGTACGGGGGGGCGCAACAGGTGGGGTAGGCTGGGCTGTGATGTATGCATCAAAACGGTTACATTGTTTGTGTCGCTCCGCAGAGCTGAGCGTGAGAGCGCGGAGTTGGGCAGTGGTCTCCTCTAGTGAACGAGAGTGTTGTTATTATTATTATTATTATTATTATTATTATTATTATTATTATTATTATTATTATTATTATTATTATTATTATTATTATTATTATATCACTTATCTCAGCACCCCCGCCGCTAACTGAGTTCCCGCGGCCCTGGATGAGACTTAAAGTGCCACTTGCAGGTTAAACCCTACTCTTCAATTATGGGTAGTTTACATCATTGGTATCTAATTTCATTATTTATTTTTTTCCATTTGACGCCGGGAAATTCCACTAAGAAAGGGTTAAAAATGTCCATGCA
Source organism: Notolepis coatsorum (assembly GCF_963971535.1). Classification (NCBI taxonomy): domain Eukaryota; kingdom Metazoa; phylum Chordata; class Actinopteri; order Aulopiformes; family Paralepididae; genus Notolepis; species Notolepis coatsorum. Next base: position 67,564,471 of record NC_140174.1, read on the forward strand.
CGAATAACATGTATGGAGCCAATCAAAAAGCTTATCAGACGCTATCAGTGCCGTGACGTCACTGCACGTAACTTTTCCCTACTTCTCATCCACTACAATGGAGTTTGACGAGTGCAGAAAGCCATTTCCTTGATCCAAATGGACGCCTTACAAGACGAAAATGGGTTTAATCGTCGGAGAGACTTTGATGGACCAGGTAGGTACTACTGCATTTTTTAAACAAAGGTAGTTATAAGGTTTCTAATGTCGTAAAAAAAGAACTACATTTACCACTAGGCAGCCTGTTGTTCAGTACAGCAGCGCTATTGGCTGTTGCCTTATCCCCGTCACGGGTCATAGTACCAAGCTAGCTAGCTAACGTTAACGTTAGCATTATGTCTACTGTCGTGAACCATTTTAAATCGGGGCATGTAGAAGAGTTTCGGGAATGAGTAAAATGTGCAGGTCCTCTTCTCAGACCTGTGGGGCAAAGCACTGCACGCATCATGCCGGCTAGCAAGCTACACGTCACGGCATGTTGATACGATAGTAGCCCCTTTCGTGACCCCCCCTCTCTCTCTCTCGCTCTCTCTCTCGCTCTCGCTCTCGCTCTCTCTCGCTCTCTCTCTCTCTCTCTATTTTGTTTCAACACAAGCGGCAGATTGGAGATTAAGAATGAGAGAATAAGAGAGACAAATAAAGAGGGGGAAAGAGAGAGGGAAGGAGGAAATCAGTGGAGGGGAGGGTAAGAGAAATATGGAGTGTCAGAACTAGGAACTAGAGGTGGATTACTGGAGAGAGAGAGAGAGAGAGAGAGAGAGAGAGAGAGAGAGAGAGAGAGAGAGAGAGAGAGAGAGAGAGAGAGAGAGAGAGAGAGAGAGAGAGAGAGAGAGAGAGAGAGAGAGAGACGGGGTCTTCTCTCGAACTCCTCCAAACTCACAACAATGATGGCGTAGTCGGAATCACAGGTGTTGTTGGTGGGTGTTTATTGCCGGCCATCCACGGTGCAGAGGTGACATTACATAACAAGTGACATAAACTAAATAAATAACTAAACTATACTACCTCTGCAGTCTATCAGATGCGTTCCACAATAACTTAATCTGATAGACAAAACACTTACTGGGTGGCGCTTCCCTAGTTACCCATTTTGCAACCGTTATCTGGTGAAACACCACCTCAGAGACAAACAGACTAACAGACACATACGGCACTTCCCTCAGTCACCTACGTTGCAACTGGTGCAGGGCAAGAAACCAGAACATTGGGCACGCAGCCCTCATGACACCTGCACTCCTCCCCCTCCACAGGTGCCACACATAATTAATTACCATTACTAAAACAGGTGCTACACATCAATTGAATTGCCGTTTCCTATAGTTATACACACATTATCTAAAAACAACCTCCAACACCAAAACCCTCATAACCCAATAAATAAATACATATACACAACCCAATAAATAAATATATATACACAACACAACACAACAACAATAAATAAATATATGTATGAATGGATATATGAATGTATGTATAAATGCATGTATGCTTAGATTAATGGATATGTATGCATGTTTGATTATGTATGAATGTATATGATGAGTGAATGTTGTGTGTATGTGTGCGTGCGTGCTGCCCCGGGCGTCAGTGACAGACCCACTCTGTCACAGAGAGAGAGAGAGAGAGAGAGAGAGAGAGAGAGAGAGAGAGAGAGAGAGAGAGAGAGAGAGCGATGCACCAGGGGAACACAGTAGGCATTCACATTAATTCATTCAAGAGGGGGAGGGAGAGAGAGAGAGAGAGAGAGGCGAGCTGTGGAGAGAGGGTTGTGGAAGAAAGAGAGAGGAAGTAAAAATAGGTGTGAGAGACTCAAGAGAATACAGTATTATGTTCATTCATTCAACCATTCATTCATACCAAGCAAGAAATGGATGAGAATAGAGGGGATCAGAGGAGAGGAGAGGAGAATATAAGAGAGGGAGGAGAGAGAGAGAAATAGAGAGAGAGAGAGAGATAGAGAGAGAGAAAGATAGAGAGAGAGAGAGAGAGAGAGAGAGAGATAGAGAGAGAGAAAGATAGAGAGAGAGAGAGAGAGAGAGAGAGAGAGAGAGAGAGAGAGAGAGAGAGAGAGAGAGAGAGGGGGGGGGGGGGGGGGGAATCAGTGCATTGTGACGGCAGGGAGAAGTCAGCAGGCGTTGCCTCATGTTCCAGCATTCATCTGTGTCTGTATGTGTGTTTGATGCTAGAAATAGAAGCTGGCAGGAGGCTGTTAGACAGGAGTGGTGTGTCCTGCACATCAAACCTGCTGAATAAACACACACATGCGCGCGCGCACGCACACACACACACACACACACACACACACACACCTCCCCTTTCCAAGATGGCAGCAAGGGAATTGTCTCTGCTCAGTGTTTGTTAATATTTTGTCAGTTTTATGTGTTTTTATTCACCTTTAAGATATGTTACACTCTTTTTAAGAACAAGTATTTTATCCTTCACCCTGCCATTCCTTCAACCCCCGAATAAGAATTTTTTTATTGTGGATTGGTGGACCATCCAGCCCTGCAACAGCTAGCTACCAGCAGCTAGCTGTTGCAGCTAGCCACCAGCAGATGTTTATATTCCTTACCAAGAGCCCTGCAGCAGCTAAATACCAGCAGCTACCCACCAGCCCTGAAACAGCTAGCTACCAGCAAACCCTGTTCAAACCCTGGTGAGGCCTGCACTACCATACTCCTGGTGTGGCCTACACTGCACCCT